>NC_063044.1:20080599-20380599 GCF_018812025.1 Megalobrama amblycephala
CATTTTTCACTTATGAATAACATTAATGAGTACCTTTAGTGTTTTCAATGATGTGCAGCCTATACATCTCAAAAAAAGTGTTTTGGGGCTTCATGACCCTTTAACTACAGCATTTACTTAGATGTGAGTCTCAGTGTCCTCTGCACACAGGAAATTACAGTAGTGTTTTAAATGCTGTATGATGTAACCAAAATCAAACCTGTGTTCAATTTGTGACTATTAACTGTAATTATAGTGATAGTGAGTAAAGTAATATCAAAGATGGCAACATTCATACAAACTAAAAAAATCTTATCACAAATGACAAGAGTCCAATCAAGGAGTGACTTCATCTGTCACGTCTGAACTAGCAGCAGCTTTTATAAGTGGAGTAGATTTGACTCGCATACAGACCACAAAACAGACAGGAACAGAGAAAGGACTTCAAATAACCAAGCATATAGCTGATCGTGGTTTGGCCTGCCAGATGCTTCGGCAGATGTGTGTGGACTTGAGATGTTTCTCCAGTGTATGATTTGTTGGTTGTGTCCTTATCAAATGTTGGAAATAAATGAAGAGAAAAGGAGCACAGTAATTCTAAAATATATATTTAGCTAAAATGCTTATTTTAAATGTAGGTTTAATATTCTACATGCATTTATGAGAGCACTAACTGTAAAGGGGGTGTTACATGTATTCAGTTGCTGTTTATTTACTACATTCAGATGAGTGAATTTGTGTTCCTCCTACAAGTTAACATTTGATCTGCGTTTCTGTTTCTTATTTTAAATATATTTTGTTTTAAAATGGTGGGCAAACAGTTTTTGTTTTAAAATGTAATATTTTAACCTTTATTTGCAAATGTGTACAAAAATACATTTACTATATTTGTTTTTTTTTTTTTTTTTTTTTTTTTTTGACAGTTTTCACATTGTTTGGAGGATATAATTGGGCAGAATGTAGAGGCCCACTGATATTGAAGTCCCTGCATCAGGCTAGCTTTTGTAATAATCATTTCCTTATAATTGCATAACATGCTTTATTCAGTTATGAGCTAAATGGGGAAGCCAAAATCTGTCAGCCACTTCTACAAACCGTTTCTGCTCATCTCGGATCAATTTGGGCACACGTACACGGCAGCTTTGTCCTGGTTGATCTGTGCTGATGATTGTATGGTAGTCAGAACGTTCTTCAGTTTTATTCGTTACTCGGCTTTCACAGCAATGCTGGTAAATGAGCAAAAATATATTTAAATACTGTGAGAATCATCAATCTGAAGTCATTGGCACAGCTGCTGTGGTATCTAGTACTGAGATTGTTGACAGTATTGTGTGCATGTTGCTGCCTTGTACATGTTGTTCACTGCCCAATATTGTTTGTGAGAAATAAGTATTTTAACCCACAGTTAACTTGTACATCTCCTTATAAAATGCTCTAATGTTTTTTCTATTTCTTTTCTCCACCAAACAGCTTTGGAGATGGTTCAGGCTAGATGCACAGATCTACCGCTGGCCCAGCTTCATTCCCACATCTGGCACCAACGATTCATTAAGTGCAGTCCATAACCAGTGTCTGCACCTTGTCCATTGCAAATGTTATGGATTGTTCTACACTGTAAAATGTAATTAGTTGAGTTTACTTAGAAAGCTTAATTAAACTGTTGGGTTTACTTAAAAAACTTAAAGGTCCCCTAGAACATGTTTTTAAAAGATGTAATATAAGTCTAAGGTGTCTCCTGAATGTGTCTGTGAAGTTTCAGCTCAAAATACCCCATAGTTTTTTTTTTTATTAATTTTTTTAACTGCCTATTTTGGGGCATCATTAACAATGCACTGATTTACACTCGACGCCGCCCCCTTTAATTTGCGTCTTCCCTGCCACATGAGTTGTTGACTATATTACAACGCATTTACAAAGTTTACACAGCTAAAATAACCATCAAATGGATCTTTACAAGATGATCGTCATGCATGCTGTATGTATGCTTCGAATTATGTGAGTAAATGATTTATTTTGGATGTTAACGTGTTTCTCTATGAGTTTGAGGCTGTGCTCCGTGGCTAACGGCTAATGCTACACTGTTGGAGAGATTTATAAAGAATGAAGTTGTGTTTATGAATTATATAGACTGCAAGTGTTTAAAAATCAAAATAACGACGGCTCTTGTCTCCGTGAATACAGTAAGAAACGATGGTAACTTTAACCACATTTAACAGTACATTAGCAACATGCTAACAAAACATTTAGAAAGACAATTTACAAATATCACTAAAAATATCATGATATCATGGATCATGTCAGTTATTATTGCTCCATCTGCCATTTTTTGCTATTGTCCTCGCTTGCTTACCTAGTCTGATGATTCTGCTGTGCATATCCAGACGTTCTGCCCTTTCTAATGGTTTGAATATGAGCTGGCAATGGCATATGCAAATATGGGGGGCGGAGCCCCCGATTGTTATGTAACAGTCGGTGTTATGTTGAGATTCGCCTGTTCTTCGGAGGTCATTTAAACAAATGAGATTTATAAAAGAAGGAGGAAACAATGGAGTTTGAGACTCACTGTATGTCTTTTCCATGTACTGAACTCTTGTTATTTAACTATGCCGAGATAAATTCAATTTTTGAATCAAGGGCACCTTTAAGGAAACCGATTGCCTTAAATTTAGCAAGTAAGTTAACTCATCATTTTGAATTGATAAAACTAGCTACCACACAGTACAGAGTACTTAGAAATCTTGAGTATTCACTGTAAAATGTAATTAGTTGAGTTTACTTAGAAAGCTTAATTAAACTGTTGGGTTTAGCTACCACACAGTACAGAGTACTTAGAAATCTTGAGGATTGGTAATTCAATTTTACAAATTGAGTACTTAGTTCAGTCATGTTAAAAGTCTTGTTCACATTATGTAGAAACTGCCTTAAATTTCTCAAGCATTTTTTACTCAAAGTTGCAACAATGGACCATACATTTATTTGTATTTATTAAACTGGAGATACTGTTGAAAATAATAAAGTTTGATGTCACCATCATGGTGGAAAGTGTTTGCTTTAGTTGGGCTCTTGACCTTGACTTTTAACATTAGTGTTTTTCTGGCTGTCGTAACTCAGTGTTTGTAAGACACAGCTGTTATGGTGAAAAAAGCCAAGAGAAATGCTGGGATTGATCTATTGCATCTTTCCTGATGATATCATTGAATACCCACAGATTTAATCCTGAGGTTTATACTTGATCAAAAGTGTGGTTTGTCATTAAAAACATAAGTATTTTTTAATAATCAATGAAACTATAGCAAGAGACGGAGCACTGTTGAAATCATATTTTTAATATGTTAGTCAAAAATCATTTTGGACTATATAGACACACGGAGACATCAAGAATCAGTGTATACATCTCAACAACGGTGACATGCTTCATGCTGCAATGCATGCTGGGAGCCATGGATGAGTTTTATACTATGATGGCTCCCAGCATGCATTGCATGTCACCGTTGTTGAGATTTATACGCTGATTATTGATGTCTCTGTGTGTCTAAAAGTAGTCCAAAATGTTTTTTGCCAAATATAATATTAAAAATATATGATCTCAACTGTGCTCAGTCTCTTGATTTAGTTTCAGCAATAAAATATTTAATTGTTTATAGTAACAAAACACACTTTTGATCAAGTACAAACCTTGGGATGAAATCTGTGGATTTTTGATGATGACATTATAAGTACAGATCCAACAGATCAATCCCAGCATTTCTCTTGGCTTTTTTCACCATAACAGCTGTGTCTTACAAACACTGAGTTACGACAGCCAGAAAAACACTAATGTTATTATTAAACTTTATTATTTTCAACAGTATCTCCAGTTTAATAAATACAAATAAATGTATGGTCCATTGTTGCAACTTTGAGTAAAAAATGCTTGAGAAATTTAAGGCAGTTTCTACATAATGTGAACAAGACTTTTAACATGACTGAACTAAGTACTCAATTTGTAAAATTGAATTACCAATCCTCAAGATTTCTAAGTACTCTGTACTGTGTGGTAGCTAAACCCAACAGTTTAATTAAGCTTTTTAAGTAAACTCAACTAATTACATTTTACAGTGAATACTCAAGATTTCTAAGTACTCTGTACTGTGTGGTAGCTAGTTTTATCAATTCAAAATGATGAATTAACTTACTTGCTAAATTTAAGGCAATCGGTTTCCTTAAGTTTTTTAAGTAAACCCAACAGTTTAATTAAGCTTTCTAAGTAAACTCAACTAATTACATTATTAGAGCTCATTATAATCTTTATTTGAGACTGGTGTTATGTTGTGAATAAAGTTCACCCCCCTGTGAAACAGTTTCTCTTATTTGTGAGAATATTTTACCTTTATGCTCTCAGCAGTTCTTACATTAAAGTGTCTTTATTATTATTATTATTATTTTTATTATAATTGAAATATTGCTTTTAATGTTCAATCAACTTTGGGACATAATCAACTCTGGGAAGTTAGTATCATTAATTCTGTAAGGCGCTTTGAATCAAATGAATATTTATAGCGTGTTTCCTCCAAAGGCTTCTTTCTCATTCCTCAAACATCATTGGAGTGTGTAATCATCATTATTTGGAAGAAAATATGAAATGGATAGGTGTTACACTGTTTCAGTGCATGGCACAGAGTCGAAGAACCACCTGACACAAATCCATGGATCACCCCCTTATACAGAGCATGGTAGGCTAAGAAGGGTCAAATTCATGCTTTCTGCATAACGAAATTATGTGAACCACACCTAATAAGCAGGTAGAATTACAGTTAGCTTGAAACGAGCTTTAGCTCAACTTGGGTGGGAATTTTTTGTATGTATTATTATTATTATTATTATTTTTTTTGTCTAATGAGGGATCAAACAAACAAAGGGATAGATGAACAAAATACAGGCTGTTTTACATTATGGGTTCCAGAAAGTGTTTTATAGCTTGTATTTTTATTAGTATTTTAATTTATATATTCTGATTTGCAGGGACGTGCACAGACATTTTTATTGGAAAAAGCACTTCTCATAATTTTATTAAAAAATAATAACCCTTAAATTATTAAGACAACTTTATTCCCTTGAATTCCCACGCAATTACTCCACAGATTTCTATAAAATAATTAGTTCACACAGGACTTCTTTAGTATTCACTAGGTTTATCACAAGAGAAGTCAACAGCAACTATTTTCATGTAGCTATATATATTTAGAATAAATGACTGCACCAAGGAGAGGGACATAGTTTCTGAGCTTAGGAAGAGAAGGAGATGTTCATGTGTTATTGGGAGAGTCGAAATGAGAGAAAGAATTAAAGAGGACTTAATAAAAGAATGGTAAATTGGGTGGGAAAAGGAAATTAGGGTTATACACTACTTTTCTATACAACCTGACATTAAGAAAAGATGTTTCTGTACTTTGATATCCTGCAGGAAACTGTGTGGATTTAGGTTGGGTCAGGTTGGAGCACTGTGTGTTAAAGTACTCTCATGTATAGCAGGAAAACATGTTTCTGGACTATCTGGACTATGGGAATGTGGGAATCTGGAAACAGTAAGGTGTGTTTTCCTGGAATGTAGAAAATATAGGGTAGAAATAAATATATTATTTGTTAAACTAGCAGGACTTGTAGTTGAGGCTTTTTCTGTTTTATCATTGTTTGGACACAGTAATAAGGATAAACTGATCTCTGAGGAAGTTCTTCAGTTCTTCATGACATTGGACTGTATGTGAGAATTTAGTTTAAACTTTGACCTGTGGAGGGTAGTAATACTCTTAGCAGTGTCTACACTGCCGGAATTCTACAAGAAGAAGAAGAAATGTTTGTTTCGGTTTCGTTTCGATTCGAGCTTGAAGTGTCGGTGCTGAACGAACATCAGTGAGTTTGACGGTAAGTTCAGTTATCAGCTTTATTATATTGTGTCGTTATATGATGTTGTTCTGTGTGTTTATATGATCGTGACACACTCTTGTTCACTGACAACAACAAACACTGACGACCATGAATGGATGACGCCGGAAATGAAGGTACATATACGGAATCTGCGTCACTTTTCTAATCTTTATCCAAATTATATCAAAACCGTAACGATATTTCCACTTAAGATATATCTAGATGATGTATATGTATACAAAAATGGTCTACTACATGTGACAAACAAATAATGTGTGATTTTTAACAGTATTTTTTATTTATTTAAATTAATTTTAATTACATAGCATACTATTACAATTTAATTACATACTAATATTATGCATTATTATGCATTGTAAATTATGCAAAATTACAGCATTTAAATAGTTCTCCTTTTCCTGTGTTCTCCTTGCTGTCATATAGTGTCTCTCTCAGTGAATGGAACACAGATTTTACTAGTAAAATTTATATAATGAATAATATATGTGTCAAATAATAGTCTTTTCTTTCTGTGGGGGAGACTACAATAATTTAAACTATAAACAAGCACGAAATACAACGGGACTCTTATTTTGAAATATCTGTACTATTGCAGGCTGATCCTTCAGATTCTTACAATCGTCTAAAACATTTTATATAAAGGCCATGAAGTAGACATTGTAATAACTCATTAACTTGAGTTCATTAGCAATCGCTTGGCATAAATCTGCGCACATTGATTGAGAATCACTTTGAAGCGTTGTTGTGTGGGCTTGTTCAAGTTCAAGTTCAATTTTATTTGTATAGCACATTTCCAACAGCCCCCAGGCTGACCAAAGTGCTTTACAGAAGAGCAAGAATATCACACATACATAAAAATAAACCAGAAGAAAATAGAAAAACACCTATTTAAAAGTTTAACATATCACGGTAATCAGTACACTAAGGAAAATAAAAAAGTTTTTAGCAAGGACTTAAAAATAGGCAAAGAAGGGGCCAGCCTAATCTCTAAAGGTAGAGTATTCCAAAGTCGTGGCCCTTTTATTATACAACAGCGCCCCCTTGTGACTTTGCAAAATGCAGCACCCGTAGGAATGTTAGAAGAATTAAACAGTACAACACACATAATGAGCAGGTATGAAACGAATAGTTAATTGATCGCGGATGGTTTCATTATCTTGGGCGGATATAAAAGTATAAGAGGGTAAAAATAATAAAAGCAAAAATGTGTCTCCAAATATACTTGGGCGGCCGTTATTATACCTGGGCGGCCCGCCCAAGTAAAGTCAATGTGTGGGAAGCACTGTGATATCATTGCATCTCTCTTTTCATCTCCTCATTGCTCACCGCTGCTGTTCTGCTTCCAGAAGTGATCAGGAGGAAGTAGAAAAGAGTCATTTTGGCAGCTTGGTTCCATCAAATACTCTTTTTGCAGTGACAAGCAACTTTGCAATGATGGTAAACCCAGGAATAAGCACTAGTTGGCCACTCATTCTAGAGAACTCTAAACTGTGATGTAATTCTCACTGAGTTTTAGGAATAACTCAGTCAAAAGAAAGAAGAAAAGCCCACATGTCCCAACTCTTTATCGTGTTCATCAAAATTAATACAAACAAAACAACAGCTAGTTCACTGGAGTAATTATACAAACAAAACAGCAAATGATTTACATTAGAATCGCAGGATTATCAGAATTATTCATGTTTTTGTCGTGGTCTAGTAGGGCTGCATGATTATGACAAAGATCATAATTGTTGATTATTCCCTTGAAATTGTAATTGCGGTTATTAATTACAATGATCACAATGTACGCTGAATGATGTTTTGAATAGCTTTATGCCATTATTTGAAGTGACTGCATGCCATATTATATCAAAACAAACAAGCTGAAAACACTCTTTCTGAAAAACTTTTATTGCTTTTCTATAGTATTAAGCCTCATTGTCAAATATACATTGGTTTAGTTGCTTTAAATAAGTAAAAATATAAATATGCATGGTATTATGTTGTACTAAAACTAAAATTAAAACAATGGGAAAAAATCTTTAAGTTAACTTATGTTATCTTATGTTATCTAACTTAAGTTATCTTACGCACACAGAATAATGTAAGTGGACTTTTTTTGTAATTGCTCCTTTGAACGATTATATAATTGTGGCATCCGTAATTGTAATCAGGATATCAAACTTGATTAATTGTGCAGCCCTATGGTCTAGAATAGGCAGGCCTATTCTATAGGCGCGTGCCTATATGAGAACTAGGCAGAAAAAGAGGGATTTACATTTTAATTTCATTTATTTTTTGGATTAGGTCAATCAGAGGTGTTTAAGTTAGAACTGAAGAGAAACGCCGGTGTTTTGAGCGCTGTGTGGTGTGTGGAGATTTGCTCAGCTTCAATTATTATAACAGAAGTGAGATAAAGTAATATAACAACTTTTTGGTGATTACAGAGGGAGCTCTTTGTGCGTTTTCTGCCATGCCAAATCCCTTATACAGTATGTTTATTTTTCTGTTCAAATTAACAGTGGTTTGTGAACGTAGACGCTTTCATAACACATGATTTATCAGGAGTGTTTATGCTGGGCTGTGTAGGTTGTGCGACGACAGGTAAAGTGAAACTATTAAAGGAAATGTATTTAATAATAATAATAATAATAATAATGAGTTTTATTTATATAGCACCTTTCCAGGACGCTTTACAGTGTACAATCAACAGGGAAGAGATAATACAAGTAGACAATAATGAGAAACAATAATGGACAGGGAAGTATACAGAAAAATAGAGTCAAGTACAAAATTACAAAACAGGACTTAAAGGCAGGGTAGGTAAGAAATTTTGTTCCAAATTTGTTTAAACTTTCTATATATATACATGCATAATTAAAATGTAAGAACTCTGATAAAAAGAGTATAAAAATCGAGTGACTCTAGACCGTTTAATCTGTATTAAACACAGCTCATTATTTCCATCCGGGACGAAACATAGGATTGGCTTAGGCGGCTGTCACTCTCTCGCAACCATGGCAACCACCCTTTTGCCACACATGACCTGCCCACTTGCGCGCGCACGTTTGATTTGGGGAATCCAAGAGGCATGGATCCTAGGAATACCAAAACAATGGCAGAGAAACAGCAAGCTAAATTCACAGTATCGGCCTATGCAGTTAGTGAAGGCAAACCAGGCAAAAAAAGGAAGACAGTAACAGTACAAGAAAAGGCAATGAACAAAAAGTCTTTGGATAAACAAAGAAATAAAACGCGAGTTAATATCGGCGTGGCTTTCCAGCGATGGCGAGAACTGAGGGAACTCAAGGGGCTGAAAAGTGACTCCTTGATGGCTTTATTTCTGCTGGACAGGTAAATCTTTCTTTTTGTATTTTGATCATACATATTTTTTTGTTTATTTTTTCATGAAGCATGTGTCATTAGCACACGTAGCTGCGTAATATAGCTAACATAACATTACTTAGCGAGCCGTAGTAGAGACGATAAATAATGATAGCTATAGTGTTGAATTGTGCATAATTTTACCCTCTGTCTAACTCTTTTACCATGTTCACCTGTAAGTTTACCTGCACGTTTTTTTTTCGCCTTTGTTTTGTTTTTATATTCTCTACCTATGTTTACTGATGTCTTTATCTTGTATCTGTGTGTGTCGTACACACTTTGTTGTATGTGTGTGTTATTATTTTGTGTCTGCAATGCAGTTGTGAGTTGATATTTGAGTGTATGTTACTCTGTTGATCTGTAGAACAACGTATATGTTATGAATCTTACACGAAATTCATCTTCATCACAGTGTAAATGATGGTAATGGAAAAACGTGTATCATGCAACCTGTTTTTAGCTTTGCCTTATAGATAGCTCGTTAGCGAATCAAAAAATATATATTTTAAACTTTACCAATATCAATATGCTAGCTTGATAGTGAGTACTAAAATACATCTTGTTTGTTTATCTTCATAATTATAAAGTTATTTTTATTACATGTGATTCTGACATGATGTCACTACATGCCGTGCTCCTTCCTCTCCGCTCGTCTCAGGTAAATAATGCGTCTTCCAGCTCAGTGGTCGGAGTCACACGTTCATGCGTTTTGGGGGCGTGGCTTTGGAAGGAGCCCAGAAGGGAGGGGGTGGAGTGAATGGAAATAATGAGCTGTCTTTAAAACAGTCGTGAGAGGTCTACAGACACTCGATTTTTATACTTTCTTTTTCAGAGTACTTACATTTTAATTATGTATTGATATATAAATAAAGTTTAAACAAATTTTGAAAAAAAGTTTTTTATACATTTTTTTGCCTACCCTGCCTTTAAGAGACATAACATTCAGGGAAATATTAGTAATAATGCAGAGTAATCAATTAATCAAATCAGAGGTTTAACATTCAGAAAATAGGTGAGTTTTGAGTAATGATTTAAATTCAGAGATATTATTTACACAACAGAGTGAGTGAGGGAGAGAATTCCAGAGTTTGGGTGCAATAACACTGAATGATCTGCCCCCCATTGAAGAGAGGCGATGCCGAGGGACAACGAGAAGGCCAGAGTCGGAGGAACGTAGTGAGCGAGTCGGAGTGTAGGGGACGAGCATATAACAGAGATAAGGGGGAGCCAAGCCATGCAGAGATTTAAAAAAGAGCAGGAGAATTTTGAATTTAATACAGAAGGCAACTGGAAGCCAGTGGAGATCATACAAAATTGGGGTGATGTGAGCAGAGCGCTTGGTATGGGTGAGTATTCTATCAGCAGAGTTTTGAATGTATTGTAATCTGGAAATGGAGCTGGCAGTTAGACCAATGAAAAGAGCATTACAGTAATCAAGGCGTGATGAGACAAATGCATGGATGACAGTTTCAGCATCTTTGGTACTGATGAAGGGACAGAGTTAGGCAATGCGACGTAGGTGAAAGAATGCAGATTTGGTAATAGAGGTAATATGAGACTGAAAGGAGAGGGTGAAGTCAATGATTTCACCTAAATTTTTAACAGTATTGGATGTTTTGATGTGAGAACCAGCAATTTCACAGGTGAGATTGGTAGAGATGTTGGAGGTAAGTGAGGGAGTTCCAATGAAAATAATTTCAGTTTTGTCCATGTTGAGTTTCAGAAAATTTGTATTAAGCCAATCTTTTATGTCTTTCACACAAGCAGAGATTTTGTCTGTTTGGTGTGCAGATTGAGTATAATTGAATGTCATCAGTGTAAAAATGATAGCTGAGACCATGACGTTGTAAAATCTGACGAAGTGGCATGATGTAAATTATGAATAATAAAGGCCCGAGAACAGATCCCTGGGGAACACCTCGCTTCAGGGGGACAGTAGGTGAATGAAAATCCTTGATTGAGATGTAAAATTGTCTGTCAGAGAGATAGGAAGAAAACCAAGAAAGAGCAGTACCAGAAATACCCAAATCAGAGAGACGAGAAACAAGTAATTCATGGGAGATGGTGTCAAATGCAGAGCTGAGATCAAGTAGCAAAAGTATAGACAGAGAACCAGAGTCACCAGAAAGCAGTAGATCATTCACTACCTTTACAAGTGCAGTTTCAGTACTATGGAGGGGGCGAAAACCAGATTGAAAGGGATCGAAGAGATTATTTTCAACTAGAAAAGACTGGAGTTGGGAGGCAACAGTGCTTTCCAGTAATTTAGCTATGAAGGGTAAATTAGAAATATGACGATAATTAGATAGAACGGAGGGGTCGAGGTTGGGTTTCTTGAGAACAGGGGTAACTGCAGCAGTTTTGAGTGGCAGAGGAAATGAAGCAGAGATAAGAGATGTAGGGTCTGCACAGTGTCGAAAATGAGCAGATCCCCCCCATAAACTGTGTCTAAGCCTCAATTCAGGGAACTTTGATTTCTCACATTGGCTCCGGCCTGGAGGACACTAATAGATCACGAGACTCATTTTATTACCGCTATAGTAAATTCCGGAACATTTCCCTTGCGACTTCAAAGGACCATAGCCTCCTCCGATATATATGTATCATAATTAATCATAAAGCTTTATGGTTTATTATATTCATATATCTCACCCATAAATTGATTAAATAATGTGTACGATTCATACACCTTTGCTACAGAGATGTATTGATGAAGTGAGAGATAGGTGCAGAGATGGAAGAATGGCAAAGTTTCAGGAGAAAAGTAGGAGCAGGATAAAGTTGACAGGAAGAAGAGTTGGATTTCAAGATTAACTTAGAGACAGAAGATGGGGTTGTCAAAGAAAAACAAGACAGAGTTTGACTGGATAGATTTGGTGGATAGTTGAGCTTTGTATCAGTAGAGAAGTATTGGTGGACGGCATCAGTCTTTTCGAGTAAATAATCCATAAAGGAACAGCAGAGATCATTAGAAGCTAGGAAGTCTTGAGGTTGAGGTTTAGTGAGCTTATTTATTGTATTGAATAATGCTTTTGGTCTGTTACTTGATTTATTAATTGTGGCAGAGACAAAACTAGAGCGAGCTGAGATGAGAGCAGATTTGTATATTTTGAGATGATCAAGAAAGGTTAAATAATGTACAGTAAGACCAGTTTTTCTGTAGAGACGCTCAAGCCGTCTACCAGTAGCCTTGAGAATACGGAGTTCAGGGGTATACCAAGGAGAAGAGTGTGTGGAAGGGACACTTCTGGTCTTAAGAGGAGCATGCTGCTGTAAGATTTCAGAAATTATGGAGTGATAGTTAGATAATATCATGGAGGGAGAAGAAATATCAAAGACATCTGAGAGGTTTGAAGAAACAATAGAGCTTTCAGATTGCGGTATGAAATAACAGTTTTAAGGCATTTCTTACACATAGGCAGACTTAAGCTAAAATCAAGAAGTTTGTGATCAGAGATACCAGTGTCAGATGAAGAGATGGAACAGATATCAAGTCTTGATGTACATATCAGATCAAGGATATGTTTGCTCTAACACTATCGACATGAATATTGAAGTCATCAAGCAAGAGAATGGGAAATGACAATGAACAGGCAAGGGTTAACAGTTCACTGAGTTCAAAAAAAAGTTGGACAGGGCTTTAGGAGGACGATATAGCAAGATAATTATAATAGAGTCAGCCTTCAATACCATATATTCAAATGAATTGGTATCATGAAAATTAACCCTTGTATATTGTTCAAATTTACTACCCTTTCATTATGTTCGTGGATGAAAACATCCACTAAATTAAACTGCTGTAAAAATATATAAGATAAATATTTTTTTTCAATTTTTTTTTGCATAAATCTGTTAATCAACCTCAGTCCTGATCAAAACTACTAAATCTTTTTTAAAAATCCTGGAATTTTACTCTTTTATTGCCAAGTTTATAAATGATGTCACTGATTTGGGGGAAAAAAACACACAAAATAACTTATTTTCAATATAAAAAGTGATTGTGGACTGGATTTTTTTTACCTTTTATCAGAGTCTTGAACATGTGAAAGATTAGTAACAACATTGGTTTTGATGCATTGTTAGTTTTTGTGCAGCATCAGATTTTAATTTTTTCTCCCTCATTTACTGTTCGTGGCTGTTTTTGCCCCATTGACTTCCATTATGACTACATTTTTTGATTGCAAAGCCATGACACCATATAATCTTGCATTCTTGATTTATGGTGGTTTTCCCTGTTGGGAAGAGGTGAAATTTGTCATTTTCACAGTTGATCACCAGGTGGCACCATTAACCCTTTAGATAGGCATGTGCAAAAAAAGCTTAGTTTCTGGCTTTTATATGGAGTTATATGGAGTATAACAGCATATTATAGTGCGTGTGTGTGAGAGTGTGTGTGTGAGAGAGACAGACAGAGAGAGAGAGAGCGAGAGAGAGAGAGAGAGTGTGTGAGAACTTACTGTGATGTATCTGAGAAAATCAAAATATGCACCTCAGCTCTCAGAACTACATGGAGTAAACAAAAACAAAGTAAGTGTATTTATGCACCTGCTGCCTTTTGATGGTGAGAAGTACAGACTAAACAAAAACAAGGTAAGTGGATTCAAACACTTGCATGCCATCCTGATGGTCATTTGATGGAGAGAAGAGCAACAAGCAACATGAGAAAGGGCTTGACTTGTACCGAAGTTTTAGAAATGATTATGCAGCCTGATGCCTCCAGCGAGCTGCAGGATGTATTGTCTTCTCCCTCTGACACCACAGACTCAGGAGAGTCAGATTCTGATTTTGTTGTGGCACCCTCATCATCCTCTCCAGCTTCCACTGAAGGCGAGGAGGATTCAGAGGATCCTGGATCTGGGTGGATTGGGAGAAACGGCAAAGTGTGGTTTTCCACTAATGTGAAGAAAACTCCCTTTCTTCAGCCTGCCAGAGGCGTGACTCCAGAGCCAACGCATTAAGGCAGGAACACACCAAGCTGACGCCGACGAACTAGTGGCGACGAGAGCAGACTGCGGGTTTGGCTCATGTCGGCATGAGATAAATTAAAGAGCAATGTGTAGTATTGTTGGCGGGTACTTGTCTGAGCATGGATGACGATCTATGATTAGTCCAAATGCATGGAAGGGTATCAGGTTTAGAGCAAAAGGTACTCCTGAAGACACGCTGTGAGCGGTGTATGTATCGAGGGCACCGGAGAAGCCCTAGACTCCGGCAGCATTCATACGTCACAGAATCGAGACGCGGGTGGCAATTCAAGGCCCTTAGCTGCGATGGTAAATATCCAATATCCATTTTGGAAGTGAAAAAAATGAGGCAGATAAGAGAAGAAAAAAGAAAAAGTTTTGCCCGAGGCAAACTAAGCAAATGCGAGCCGATCACAGGCAAAAACCACGTTAGCCAGACCCTGAACGCCACTTCACCAAAAACAGCAAACTAAATAGGAGATAACACACCCAGATAGCAAGCGATTAAACGAACAGCGCAACCGACTGAGAGAGGGATAACACAGTTACGCTTGCAAACTGAGTGAGAGACATATGAAAACGTTTATTTAGGTAGGCTAAATGGATGATTTTTGCATATCGTTTCATTTGTACGGTGAATATGGCAATTTTAAGAAATGGGCCCAGGCACAAGATGAAATAGAAGACTTGGAGAATACGTTGAATGACAAAAAGCAGCACAAAGAATTAACACCGGCAGAGCTAGATAGGATAGAAGGCGACAAAGATGAAGTCAATAAGAAAAAGACAACTAAATGGGCAGTTAACACTTTCAGTGACTTTTTGCACCAAAGACAGAACAATTGTGATGTCGAGACCTATTCTGCTTCTCTTTTAAATGAGACATTGCGGAAATTTATGTTATGTTCAGTCTACCGCTGGACGCGAATACAGTGTTGCAAGTTGATTTGTCTCAGAGCAGGTATAAACCGTAATTTTTTTTTTTTTCATTTAATTTGATGCAATTAAATTAATACATTTAATTCAATAAATGTAATATGTCTTTATATTTATAGTAAACGGTGGTTAGAGATGCCGGTTTTATTTCACACTCTACATAATTAATGTAAATAAATGATATGATTAATTAAAATAAAGATTTCCTTGTCACTGTCAGTGTTGCCAGCCTATGCTTTGTTTAAATGGGTGGACACAGGCTTTAACCTGAGGCATCGTAGGCCTGTGAGTATTAGCACCCACAAGGCCCGGCTGTTCAGTTTCACAGTTTCTTTCCAGCCACTGTCAGGTTAGTGGCACAAGACATTAAGGAGGGAAAAATGTATCCTATCCCTTGCTTTTAATTATTGTAATGATTAGTTTAATAGTAATCTAGTATATTAAGAGTTCTAGTTTTATATGCATAACATTATCATTATTTATTATAATGTGTATTTATTTAAATTAGGAAAGTTATTTATATGCTGTTTCTGTATTTCTTCCTTTTGTAATTCTTTTAAAATTGACTAGCTGTTCCTTTGTTTTATGCAGAATGTGTATGTGGTGTGTGTATGTATGTATGTACTATTTCTATGTTTATGCATTATTTTTAACTTGGTACTTGACTCTTGAGAAACGCATAAGAATTCCAATGTACCTGTACTGAAACGTACCTGTGCAAATGGCAATAAACTCTAAACTAAACTAAACTAAACTATTCTGCCCTCGCATGTACGACGTCTGCTTTGTACAGCTAGACAGATAGTTAACAGCAATGAAGAAGAGAAACTCTAGATGTCTTGTTGAGGATTGATGTTTGATCTTTTGTTCTCTTTTCTTCCTCAGTTTTATTTCTTAATCTTTTCTCCATTTAAGTCTGTAAGACTGGAAAAATAAACAAAAAGAACAAACATTACAAAAGTGTAACGTCTGTTGTGTCTATTACACAATCAAATATAAAGTTACCCAGTAACTCAGTAAAATTAAACATTATTCTCTATATCACACTTTTACATAATGAACTA
Organism: Megalobrama amblycephala; assembly: GCF_018812025.1. NCBI lineage: Eukaryota > Metazoa > Chordata > Actinopteri > Cypriniformes > Xenocyprididae > Megalobrama > Megalobrama amblycephala. The sequence continues at coordinate 20,096,834 of NC_063044.1, forward strand.
CAGATGTTCTTAATGTATAGAAATCGAACAAACATCATCATTATCACCAAACTAACTGCTACACTGTTACATGCATAATCTATGCAAATCAGCAGAGGAAAACAAACCAACTAAGTTAATTAATCTGAGGCGAAGTGTCGATGCTCGTTGCTGAACAGATAAATCAGAGCGTCAGAAAAAACAAAGGCTTTTATCTAGAGCATACGCGAGAAAACGAAAACAGCCACGAACGTAGTAAAATACATTACTGAATGTAAACATATACATCATACAAGAACTACAATTCTGACGTGTAATTACTTACAGAAACATAGAGACAGAGCGCAACGCGTCATAGTCTGAAGACCACGCCCACCGGGGGGGGAAACAAACCAACAGTCCCCATTGACTTTGCATTGCGTGAGGCTGCCTCCTTGTCTTTTCTGGCTTATAACAAAAAACAGAACAATGCCTAAAAGCTGCTGTATGACAAGGTGCACAGCTAACAAGCTAAAAAACCCAGAAATAAGTTTTTATAAGCTGTCGACCCCAAAAAACTAATGTTTAAGGGACACAAAAGTGGATACAGGCAGTGAGACAGAGCGCAACGGGTCATATTACTATAAGAAATACACTGGAGGGGGTCGTAATCGGCGACAACATATGCTAAATAATCCAACAAAGACAAACCATTCATTATTTTTTACCATGTCAAAGAATTATTTCACCTGTCGCCGATAACGTTCCCCTCCAATGCATTTCATATAGTAATATGACCCGTTGCGCTCTGTCTCACTGCCTGTATCCACTTTTGTGTCCTTAAACATTCGTTTTTTGGGGACGACAGCTTATAAAAACTTATTTCTGTTTTTTTTTTTAGCTTGTTAGCTGTACACCTTGTCACACAGCAGCTTTTAGGCATTGTTCTGTTTTTTGTAATTAGTCAGAAAAGACAAGGAGGCAGCCTCACGCAATACAAACTCAATGGAGACGGTTGGATTGTTTCCCCCCCCCGGTGGGCGTGGTTTTCAGATTAACATAAATGCGCTCTGTCTCTATATTTGACCAAGCTGTGTAATGAAGCAGAGTCTTGAATGATTTCTGCGCTGTTGCTCTAACAGGTCCGTCACTGAAACGAGTCCGACTAGGAACTATAACTAAATGCCAGAGGGCAGCACACCTGTCATTCATATATCATTTTAATAAATTCATTAAAGAATCATTAAGTTAGCCTATGTTAGTTAAGTTATATGCTTAAGCAATGAGGGGACTTAAGACTGTAGACTTTAAAGAAGAGACGCACACAGTGCAGGTATCGCGCACGCATCTCTCTCTCTCTCTCTCTCTCTCCCCCTGTTGGAGTGGATGTTGGGAAGGGTTTGTGTTTGAGAGCGGTTTGCTGTCGTGCGTGTTTTCTATCTTCTTTTTTCTGTATGTGTTTTTTCTTTTTTCTTTTTTCTTTTTGCTTTGTACATTTAGCTGTGTGTAAAGTTTAATATTGGGTTAAATTTAGTAGCGTGCCGTGCTTTTGCACGGTCCGCCTAGGAATGGCGTCCACAGGTGGAAGAACGCCATTATCTCTGCGTCATGGTTTCAGGTGTGTGTCAGAGTCTAACGCTATAGTTGAGGATGTACTGTTGGCGGTCGGTGAGCAGATAGGTTATGAAAATATAGTTTCGGCTTCGAGAATGAATAAAGCCGTAGTTGTGTTTCTTAAAACGGAATCGTTGGTTAATAAGGTAATTGAAAATGGTCTGTGGGTGAAAGAAATTTTTATTACCGTCACTCCGCTGTTTGCACCAGCAACAAAAGTGATTATATCAAACGTCCCTCCGTTCATTGAAAACGAAGTCATAGTGAGAGAACTTGCGAGATTCGGAAAAGTTGTAAGTGAGGTCAAAGCGGTTTCTTTAGGATGTAAAAATCTTGCGCTCAAACATGTAATATCTTTTAGGAGACACGTGTTCATGTTTCTGAATTCTCCGGATAAATTATTGGATGTATCGTTTAGGGTGAAAGATGGTGATAGCTCGTACATGATTTTTGCAAGTACGGAGAGTTTACGCTGTTTTGAGTGCCGGGAATACGGCCATAAAAGAGACGCGTGTCCTCAAAAGAAAATTTTGGACCAAGCTAGGACAAGTGAGACGGAAGAAACATTGGTGTGTAAAGATGTGGAGGTGAATCAGAAGCCAGGAGAGGAAACATCAGGCTCGGAAGAGGGTCCTGTGGCTGTGGCTGAGACGAATAAAGACAATGGATTGGAGGTGAGTGAGAGCGTTGTGAGTAACCTAAAGCACGCTGACAATGAAAAGCCGAGTTGTAGCAGTGTAAATGGTACTGCACATGTAAAAGAGAAGTTCGTAGATAGTGATGTAGGCTTACACGTCAGTGGGCAGCTGTCTGCGAGTATAGAGGAGGAGGAGGAGGATGTTGAAGTCATGATGCAGAGTCAGGATGATATGAAGGATGATGAGAGCTTGTCAGATTTGTTAGATCTCTATAAAGCTGATGATGATTTGTACTCTGTGGAACAGATAAATGCTTTCTTGGATGAGACTAAAGGGAAAAGGGTAGAGATAGGAGATTTCTTCCCTGATAAGGAAAAGTTTGTTGCTTCTGTAGTGTGGGCACGTAAAACGTACAATCTTACTGTGTTATCCCAACAGAAACGCTATAGGCTTAAGAAGTACATAACGACGATTAGACAGGATAGAAAGAATGTGAATGAAAGAAGAGTTCGAGGTAAAGCTAAATAGACAGTATGGCTTTATACATGCTTTTGTGTGTGTTTTTTCTTCTTTCCTGCTTTTCTTTCTATTCTTTCTTTTTCATGGAGTATCTCAAAATAGGTTCTCTTAATGTGAATGGTTTGAGGGATAGGAAAAAGCAGGCTTTAGTTTCAGAATACTTCAATATTAAGAATATTGCAGTAGGTTTTCTTCAAGAAACCCATAGTAATGTGAGTAATGAGTCTGAATGGGGTTTGTGGTGGAAGGGAGAATATGTTTTAAGTCACGGCTCTAATGTTAGTGCAGGAGTTGCGATTCTTTTTAATCCAACTTTAAAAATAAAAATTGTATCTACATATGATATAGAACCTGGAAGACTACTTTTAGTAAGAGTTGAAATACAAAATTTTTATTTTCTTTTTGTTAATATATATGCTCCTAATGGGGGAACAGAAAGGGTTCTTTTATTCGAGAAATTAGGTCGTGTTTTAAAAACTCTTAGTGTAGGAGATATAATTATAATGGCAGGAGACTGGAACTGCACCTTGAATTTTAATATAGATAGAAATGCTGAAGAACCTCACCAGAAATCAGCCTGTGTATTATCTAATATGGTAAAAAATTTAAATCTTGAAGATATTTGGAGAATAAAAAACCCAATGCTTAAACAATACACTTGGGTAAAAGTCACAGATGGTAGAGTTCATGCTGCTAGATTGGATCGTTTTTATATTTCTCGCGATTCAAGAAATCGAGTGGGTAATGTTAATATTATTCCAAATATAATTTCAGATCACAAAATGATAACAATGGACTTTGTCATGTTGAAAGAAAGTAAAAGGAGTTTGTATTGGTATTTTAATAATAAGCTTTTACAAGATAATGTTTTTTGTGAGAATTTTAAATTGTTTTGGGAAATATGGCGAAAGCAAAAAGGAAATTATAGTGATATTAAACAATGGTGGGACATTGGAAAAGTGCAAATTAGAGTTTTCTGTCAGCAATATTCATCTTATTCAAAAAGGACATTAAAGATCAGAATACAAGACTTGGAGAATGAGATTTCTGACATAGAAGAAAAAATGATGGCGAGGAATGGACTTCAATTGGAAACTGCCCTTTCTGAGAAAAAGCTTCAGTTGAATAATTTATTGTATGATAAAGTGAAAGCTGCCCTTGTTAGGGCACGTTTTATCCAAAAGAAGGACATTGATGGACCTACAAAATACTTCTTCAATTTAGAACGAAAGAATAATCAAGGAAAATTGATGGTTGGTTTAAAAAAAGATGATGGTGTTGTTACTTATGATTCTTATGAAATGAGAAGAATTGCTGTTGATTTCTACTCTAATTTATATGCCGATAATGTCACAGATTCTAATTGTAGAGATGAATTATTTTCATATCTTAAAAAGTTGACGCCTGAACAACAGGAGGTTATTGATTTACCAGTTACTTTTCAAGAAGTGACAAAAGCTGTACATGATTTATCATCTGAGAAAGCTCCAGGTCTTGATGGGTTTCCATCTGAATTTTATAAACAATTCTGGAATGTGATTGGAAAAGATTATTTTGAAATGCTTTTAAGTTCAATACAGACTGGGTCTTTACCTAAGAGTTGTAACAGGGCAGTGTTGTCTTTGTTACCGAAGAAAGGTGATTTGTATTGTTTGAAGAATTGGAGACCTGTTGCATTAATGTGTATAGATTATAAAATCTTTTCGAAATGTATTGCCAATAGATTAAATAATTATATGAGTGTATTAATCATGAAAGAACAATCATATTGTGTAAAGGGGCGATGTATTAAAGATAACCTTTTTTTAATGAGAGATGTAATAGATTATGCAATGTACAAGGATTATGATTTGGGTTTAATATCTCTTGATCAAGAGAAGGCGTTCGACAGAGTTGAACATGCTTATTTGTTTGATTTACTTAAGGCTTATGGTTTTGGAAATGGTTTTATCTCATGGGTTAATTTATTGTATAATGAAGCTGAATGTATGGTCAAAATTGATGGTGGATTGAGTGTTCCTATTAAAGTAAAAAGAGGAATAAGGCAAGGGTGCCCTCTTTCAGGGCAACTCTATAGCCTTGTAATTGAACCACTATTGTGTAAATTGAGAGAACAGTTGACAGGTTTACACATTGAGGGGTCAAATATTTTAAATAATGTGAAATTATCCGCTTATGCTGATGACATAACTGTAATAATTAGAAACAGTGAAGATATTAAAATAGTTTTAGAAAATCTTAAATGTTATGGAAGAGCATCATCGGCAAAAATAAATTGGACAAAAAGTGAAGCCTTATGGTGTGGTTCAGAAAGATCTAATGTCCCACAGCTGCCAAATAATGTCACTTGGGGAAAAGATGGTTTTAAGTTTTTAGGAGTGTTTTTAGGTTCTAAGGTTTATAAGGAAAAGAACTGGGAAGGATTACTGGAAAAAGTGCGTCTCCGGTTATCCAATTGGAAATGGTTAATTCCTCAGCTCTCCTACAGGGGAAGGGTCCTGATAGTCAATAATCTTGTTGCCTCAACATTGTGGCATAAAATGGCTGTATTGGACCCCCCTGCTGCTGTCATAAAGGACATTCAGAAATGTCTTGTTGACTTCTTTTGGACCGGTCAGCATTGGCTGAGACCTGCTGTACTTTACCTACCTCTGAATGAAGGGGGGCAAGGATTAATTGATATTGGCTGTAGGATTGCTGCTTTTAGACTACAAGCTGCCCAGAGACTTCTGTATGGGAAAGACGTTAGCTGGGCTCACGTGGCTTGTGGTCTTTTGAGGAGAGGAGGACAACTGGGTTTAGACCGACAATTGTTTTTAATAAATTTAAATGATACTGTATTAGTTGAAATAACTCCTTTTTATAAGTCCGTTCTAAAATCATGGAATGCTTTGAAAGTTGTACGAGAAGAAGGAATTGTAAGAGGATCATGGATTAAAGAAGAACCTCTTCTTTATAATCCTGCTTTACCTATAAACATCTTGAACTCTCATTCAATGCAAGCTGCTATGGTGAAGGCCCAGTTCATAAAAGTTTCTCATCTGTGGACTAAGAGTGAATGGATGTGTTCAAAGGATATGGCAGCAAAGCTTGGCATTAAATCACTTCGTGTTGCTGAAAGATTAAGGACTGAATTCTTATCTGTAATACCATCAACATTTACAGAGTTATTGAAAGACGAGGAAACAAAACCACAATATATTAATGAGATGGTTGAATTTCCAAATTTAGGGGTAAGTGCAGCTGTGGAGACAAGGGCAGGAGATGAAGGAAAGCTGTTGAGTTTTAAAACTCCAGAGCTTAATTTGTTTGCTGATATAGGAAAGAGAGCGATGTATTATACTTGTGTAAAAGTAATGCATTATGAGTCTTTAAAAGATGTTTTAGACTCTAAATGGCAAGGGATAGATGGGTTAGATGGATCACCTAAAGGTAGTTGGAGGACTCTATATAAACGTCCTATTGATAAGAGAACCGGTGATCTACAGTGGCGTATAATACACGGGATAATAGCTACTAATAGACACAGGGCACATATTGATCCAACTGTAAGGGATGAATGTCCTTTTTGTTTTGAACATGAAGATATGTATCATTTATTTTTGCAGTGTGAAAGATTGAAGCCAATGTTTTTATTGTTGGAAGATTGGAGTAAGAATTTGAATTTTGAATTTACTTTAAACGGGTTTATTTATGGCCCGAAGTATAAATATCAAAATAGAAAAACTGATGTCTTAATTAATTTTTTATATGGTCAAGCAAAGTTAGCTATATGGCTAACAAGGAAAGAAAGGATGAATGGGGGTGTTTCTACTGATGTTAACATGACTTTAAAAGGACTGATATCTGCCCGGCTTACTGTTGAGTTCACATACTATAAAATGGTTGGAGATCTTGATGCTTTTAAACAAACTTGGGCTTTGAATGCTGTTTTATGTGATTTAGAAGATGGAAATTTACACATGAATGTATGAGATTTTTTGTATATTGATGTAAATTTATGTATTTTGTAAATACTGTTTTATTGGTAATGTTATAATTGTTAAAATAAAGAAAAACTAAAAGTCTCTCTCTCTCTCTCTCTCTCTCTCAATTCAATTCAATTCAATTCAGATAGCTTTATTGGCATGACAAAAAATACATTTTGTATTGCCAAAGCATTTAACCAACATAGAAAAATATTTAGAACAACAGAACATCTGAGTAAAGCCTCTCTCTCTCTGATCTTTCTCTTTCAGTTCTCTGTCTCTCTTTTTTAATAATGAATTTACATAATTGTGATAATTTGTTAAAGGTGCCCTAGAACCAGTTTTTACAAGATGTAATATAAGTCTAAGGTGTCCCCTGAATGTGTCTGAAGTTTCAGCTCAAAATACCCCATAGATTTTTTTTAATTAATTTTTTTAACTGCCTATTTTGGGACATCATTAACTATGCACTGATTCAGGCTGCGGCCCCTTTAAATCACGCGCTCCCTGACCCCGAGCTCTCGACTTTAATACAGTGCATTTACAAAGTTCACACAGCTAATATAACCCTCAAATGGATCTTTACAAGATGTTCGTCATGCATACTGCATTCATGCGTCGGATCATGTGAGTACAGTATTTTTAATTGGATGTTTACATTTGATTCTGAATGAGTTTGAGGCTGTGCTCCGTGGCTAATGGGCTAACATTACACACTGTTGGAGAGATTTATAAAGAATGAAGTTGTGTTTATGAATTATACAGACTGCAAGTGTTTAAAAATGAAAATAGCGACAGCTCTCTTGTCTCCGTGAATACAGTAAGAAACGATGGTAACTTTAACCACATTTAACAGTACATTAGCAACATGCTAACGAAACATTTAGAAAGACAATTCACAAATATCACTAAAAATATCATGTAATCATGGATCATGTCAGTTATTATCAATCCATCTGCCATTTTTTTCTATTGTTCTTGCTTGCTTAACTAGTCTGATGATTTAGCTGTGCACAGATCCAGACGTTAATACTGCCTACCCTTGTCTAATGCCTTGAACATGGGCTGGCATATGCAAATAGAACTAAGCGGTAACCTAAGAAAATAACCGTCATTTTTACCTGTCTGTTAAAAAATTACATTGTAAACATCAGTTACAGCTTTAACTTGTTTTTAACTCCGCTTCGTGTCGGGTGGTTCTTCGCTTCTACGTCGTGCATTAAAATCCTTTAATGCATGGCTAGCCGTGGATTATCCCTTACATATAATTTTGGGACTTTTAAACAAGCACTTAAAAGAGCTTAAAGCTACAGTCCGTAATTTTTGCCTCTGTCGCCATCTCTGTTTGAAACCTGCAATTGCAGTGATTAGTGGAATTATCTTCTTTTTTTTATTATTATTAGAGGATATATACATTACAGATAATTTAACAAAAATCATATCAGAAGTTCCTCCGAATTTTCCATATGCAAAAAAACAAAAAAACAAACAAAAAAACCGAACAACCAAATTATAATTTCTTATGCAGTTAACTATACATATTTGTACATACACATACACATACACACACACACACACGTGTACACCAATAATCGCTCCTATACATGCACATATCATCTAAGTATACACTGTACATATAACATATGCACATATTCCACCATACAGAAAACTCCTAAAACAAAACTACCCACCCGCCCAACCATTCTGCCACCCACCAACCCACCGCCTCTCCATCTGCCTTATACGCACCACATAGGGAGGAGTACTTCTGAAGTACTACTAGAGTAGCCAGCAGCCATATCACCCTGTAGCCCAAGACTGGTTGCCCACTGAAGCTAAGCAGGGCTGAGCCTGGTTAGTACCTGGATGGGAGACCTCCTGGGAAAACTAGGTTGCTGCTGGAAGAGGTGTTAGTGAGGCCAGAAGGGGGTGCTCAACCTGTGGTCTGTGTGGGTCCTAATGCCCCAGTATAGTGATGGGGACACTATACTGTCAAAAAGCACCGTCCTTCGGATGAGACGTTAAACCGAGGTCCTGACTCTGTGGTCATTAAAAATCCCAGGATGTCCTTCAAAAAGAGTAGGGGTGTAACCCTGACATCCTGGCCAAACTTGCCCATTGGCCTCTGTTCATCATGGCCTCCTAATCATCCCCATACACTGATTGGCTTCATCACTCTGTCTCCTCTCCACCAATCAGCTGGTGTGTGGTGGGCGTTCTGGCGCAATATGGCTGCCATTGCATCATCCAGGTGGATGCTGCACATTGGTTGAGATTCCCCCTTTAATATGTAAAGCGCTTTGAGTGCCCAGAAAAGTGCTATATAAATGTAAGTAATTATTATTACTTTAAAAATCAAAAAAGATAAAAAATAAACCCAGGAGTGGAATGGATCTTAGATCCAACTCAAGTTTAATCAGCATCCCTTTCCTCCAGGTCTCCTCTTATGTCTTCTCCCCTTAAATATCTTATAAAGGGATCCCAAGTTTTAGCAAATTGTCTCTTATTCCTTAGACAGAGCTGTATACACTCCAAATGTAGTGCATTTGTGAGTTCGTCAAGCCAAAGCTGGAAAGAAGGTGGCAGTTTATTTTTCCAGAAAGTTAGAATAAGTTTTTTGGCTGTTAAAAGTCCATAGAAAATAAATCGTTGTTGAGACTTGGACAGACAGAGCTCATGTCTTGAAACACCAAAGACGATTAAAAACTCATCTGGATCAATATGTTGCGCAGTGATTTCAGAGATGACACCAAAAATCTTGCACCAGAAGCTTCGAAGACATAATGCATAACTGTGAAGCAGGGTCGCATCTGGCGTCCTGCATTTGTCACATATTGAAGAGACGCCGGGAAATATTCTAGATAATTCTGTCGTAGATTAGTGTATTCTATGCAAGATTTTGAACTGGATGAGGCAGTGTCTGGAGTTTATAGAACATCTATTAATCTCTTCCAAGCTATCTGCCCATAACTCATTGGAAATTTCTGACCCTAATTCTTCCTACCATAATCCTTTGATTGAAGATGTGGCAGGTAATTGGGAGGCCTGGAGAGTATTATAGATGCAGGAGATCATTTTCCCTTTACCAAAATAATCCTTAAGGCAGGTGTCAAGACATGAAGGGCTAATTGTTGTGGACCTGTTTAAATAGGATTGTACGTAGTTCCTGACTTGCAGGAACCTGTAAAAATTACTTCTATGAAGTTTGTATTTTTCCTGAATTTTTTCAAAGGAAATAAAGGTACCTTCTTGATACAAATCGCTTACCTGCATCTCTCCATTGCTGAAAACCTTTATCTAGTGTGGAAGGTATAAAAGAGGGGTTATCAGCTATGGGAATTAATAAGGGTAACGTCTCCACCCTGAAGTGAGTTCTAATTTGTTTACAAATACGAATGACTCTACTAACGACAGGGCTATTTCTATAGATTTCTTTTTTACAGCTTCTTGGTGAAATAATCACAGCACCAAGATCGTACGGGGTACATTCGTCCTGTTCTAATCTTAGCCAGTCTTATTGACCGCTTTTATCATTTAATATTATTGAAATAATTCTGAGGTTAGCTGCCCAGTAATAGCAGCGGAAGTCAGGAAAGGCAAGACCCCCTACATTTCTAGGTTTGGAGAGATGTAAAGAAGGGGAGAAAGTGGGCAACCCTGACGCGTGCCCCTAAATAAAGCAAAAGATGGTGATAAAATTATATTTGTGAGTATACGTGCCCTTGGATTATTATATAGAATTTTGAGCCATGTGATGAATTTCTCTCCTACATGGAATTTCTGTAGCAGAGCAAAGAGGTACGGCCACTCTACCTGATAAAATGCCTTTTCGGCATCTAAAGACAAAATCACCAGATCGGACTGATTAGTCTGGGAAGAGTATAAAATATTATATAACAAACGACGAAGATTATTAAAAGAACTTCGACCTGAAACAAATCCTGTCTGATCAGGATTGACTAGTTTTCCTAAAAGTGTATTAAATCTGGTGGCCAATGTCTTTGCTAAAATTTTTTGATCCACATTGTTGAGAGAAATTGGCCTATACCCCCCAACCTCCTCTGGATCTTTGCCCTTCTTGGGTAGGACTGTGATTACCGCTTCATTAAACGACTGAGGCAATCGTCCCACCTCCAGACCCTGGGAAAACATTCTAAGCATATAAAGTCCCAATAGATTGTTAAATGTTTTATATACCTTTATTCCATCGGGGCCGGGTGATTTACCTCCTTTAACTCCCTGAGGTCCGAAAACGCGCCGGCGCGTTTTGCAGGATTTTTTTCACATTTCAGCAAAACAGACTTAAAATACTTCGTCATTTCTTGTCATAGAGACATAAGTAATATATCAATTGAAACTATAGAATGTCTTCTTTTATTTGTGTACACTCGGAGTAAAAACACAATGTTGTGATCTCTCCTCTCCCTCTGAACGAAGTCCAATCTGATAGTTCTCAGAAAATGAACTGTAACTTATGAATACTAATGACAAAAAAAAAGACACTTATGTCTAAAGAAACGTTAAGATGTCAGGTTTTAAATCATGTAAGTCAAATCGAAAACAAACATTCTGTGTTTATGTAATCTGTATGAAAAGAGAGCCATGTCAGAAGTCCGAGATTCAGCTCATTACCCGCTAATGCGGCCACGCCCACGGAGCCAGCGCTATTCAGACGCAAATTCAGAGGCAATACATGTATACATCGTCTCAATCGTGTATTTATTGTCTTGAAAAGTGTTTATTAGGATGTTAAAGCCATGGTTAGCGATCTCTAGAAGACATGCCGTTAGTTCCTAGTTCCTTTTCTTCTTTATATGATTTGTGGACTAAAGGTGTACAGAGCGCCCTCCGGCTGCAAGTATGAATTGAAAACACAGTATCCAGCACTCATAGTGATGACAATAAATATTACTTCTCAGTATAGAAAATTGACATAAATATATAAGAATCCATCAATATTTCTCCAAATGTGCATGCTTTTAAGCTAAAAGCCTATATGAAATGCCATAGAGGTAACATAATTGTTCAGACACTTTGCATCACAGAAATACATTATATTTTAAAGAATATAATAGAATACCATTATTTTAAATTGTAATAATATTTCACAGTATTGCTGTTTATGACGAGCTGAGACATTATTACAGAGGGGTTTTTTCACAGCCTACCTGACTGAAAGGCCTCATTAATATGCAAGTCATTTCAGGTCATTATTATGTGATTCTTTTGTCTTCTCAGGTGTAAATGGCCCATTATTCATGATGATTCACGCCTCCACGCATACTGTGTTTCTTGACAAAAAGTGTCTTACAAAAACTAAATCAATATATTGTTTTATATGAAGGAGTAGGCAGCATAATTTTTACATAATTTTGAAGCAAAAACTCTAGTCTACAACCTCCAATACCCAGAAGTCTTGTGAACACAGATTTAATATACTTTTTTTGGCCTTATTTCAGTGACTTAAGTTTTTTGTTTTTTCAATGACCACGCATAAACATTATCCCTTCAAAAACACAAACATGTACATACATGTTCCTCACATATTATTGTAGCCTAGTTTGTGCTGAATACAGTGTACACTTTTGTCATTTATATGTTTATGAACAACTGAAAAAAGCACAAATGTCAGGACATGTCAAAACTTCTCCAAGCCCCAAATCAGCCTCAGACTCCAGAGGGTTAAGTGACTTTATGGTGTTCTGTAATACATCTAATGTAAAATCAGCTCCGAGAAATTCTCTATCCTTTTGGTCTATTGTTGGTTGATTGCAACTATTTAAAAAAGTGTCCATAGTTGAGGGATCATCATTTGTATTACTAGTGTACAGTGATTCATAAAATTGTTTAAATCGATTGTTAATTTCTGTAGGGGATAATAAATAAGCCCTGGATTCTGATTTGATCTGATGAATTGTACGGTCACTTTAAAGCTTTCATAGCTGTCTAGATAAAAGTTTGTGTGGCTTGTCGCCGAATTCAAAATATTTTTGTTTCATAAACATTAAAGATCTTGAAAATTTTTCAGATATAATCTGATTGTATTGGTATCTAAGATTTAAGTTTAAGTTTTCATGTGCAATTCTAAAGAAGGTTTTATAGCATTTTCGTTGTCCAATTTACTAAGTTGTCTTTCTAAAGATTGTAAAGCAGCTGTATTTTGTTTATTTTTTGCACCTTTAAAGGAGATAAAACAGCCCCGTAAATATGCTTTAAAGGTGTCCCATAAGAGAGTAGGTGAAGTATTCAGTTGATCGTTGTTTTCAAAAAATAACTCTAGCTGTGTATGCAAGTACTCACAGAATTTTATGTCCTTTAATAGATAGGGGTCTGTCCGCCACAGTGGTGGAATTGTTGCAATTTCTGATCATTTTAGAGCAAATGTAATTGGACTATGGTCTGAGATTAAAATATTATGATAGGTGGCATTAAATGTGAAGGGAATTAGCTTCACATCAACTAGAAAATAATCGATATGGATATAAACATTGTGGATGTGTGAATAAAGGAGTAATCTCTCCCCGTTAGATTGGCTAGCCTCCATACGTCACCAACATTAGAATTTTTAAGGTACATGTTAAGAAAGTCCCTTGTTTTAGATGGGGAGCACGCTGAGCAGAAGATCTGTCTAAATATGGATCCAGAACACAATTTAACCCCCCCCCCCCCTCCTAATAATTAAATTAGTAAGTGATATATCAGAAATCCGGGAAAACATGTTTTGAAAAAAGCGGGGATCATCAAAATTTTGACCGTAAATATTAACAAGTGTTATGGGCGTTGAAAATATTTCCCCCGCAACTATGATAAATCGTCCCTCCTTATCTGCAATCGTAGCCCTATGCTTAAATGGGACTCCTTTTCTTATTAAAACAGCGGCACCCCTTGCTTTAGATGAAAGTGAAGAGTGATAGGACTGAATTTACCAAGAAATAGTAAACTTGACTGTAAAAAAAAACAAAAAACGGAGGAGCTCAGTGAACAGTTCCTATTGGTGTTATGGATGTCCGGCTGCACACATAGGCAGCTCAGTCTTCACTAATTCGAACCGTGAAGCATATAAGCATTGTATATAATACAAATCACGTCAAAATATGAATAAAGAAAAATAAATGTAGCTCTTAATTATAAATGTCCAATCCACGCTAAAAACCAGACTAGTCTGTTTATAAAGTTCCATAAGCAGAGCTTATGATGTCGACACGTTACCATTACCGAAGTGCTGCTCTGCGAAGGTGATCACCTTTACCGGATCCGTGAAGTATTTTTCTTCTCTGTTGTATGTGACCTGTAACTTCGCCGGGTACAAAAACCCGAAACGGACTTCTGGACGATTTCGAAGTAGATCCTTAGCTTAAAACAGGCACGCTGTTTCAGTATGGCTGCTGGGAGATCAGGGAATATTAGTTTAAAGTATAAAGTATTAGTATAAAGTTTCTCTCCATTATAGGTGATGGACTTGAGCTGAGCTGCTTTTCAGATAATGTCCTGCCAGTCGTGAAAGTAATACATCCTTACAGTGAAGGCCCGGGGATATGACGCATTGTCAGAGCGTTTTCTCAGGGACCGGTGAGCGCGGTCGATCAGAGGTAATGTTTCCAACGAGAGCGTGTTCTTCAGCAGGTGTGCAATAAAGTCTGTGGCTTTGCGCCCAGTATCCTCGCCCTCTTTAATATTTAGAATGCGCAGATTTTACTGTCTGCTGCGACTTTCCAGGTCCGTACATTTCTCTGTGAGCTGCAGGACACTGCTTGATAGCTTTTCGACATCCTTTTGTAACTGAGAGACCATATCCGAAGTGAAAGTTGTCAGGAGTATTGGCAACGCACCAGTGTGGATCTTCACTGTACATCGCTATTACTGATTCAACGTCTTGTATGTCCAAAAATAAGAAGTTTCACCAGAAAATGTCATCTGAAGAAGTAACATGTCATCCACATTTGTTCTGACAAACTCAAAAAAAGTTTTACAATCCCGCTGCCAATGGTGCAAATCATTACACTTTGTTCTCGAATTGTTAATGTTAAAAACATCAACTTTGCATGACTGTGTATGTAGTTAGTATTATCGTTATTCATAACTATGGATTAAGTGAGAACGTGTGCTACTGTAACCTTATTACCCAGTGAACAATTGAAATGTCTTAACCTGTCCAGCACAAAAATCTCCCTTTGGTCACGCCGCCTCTTTCAAAAGCCCTGCCGACATTTATTCTTTTTTTTCAGGAGCTCGGTCACTTTCTCTTTTTTTACTGGCACTCCGCAGTCTGAAGTCTTTTACATTGTAAAGGCTGATTATTGCATATGATTGAATACATGAATGATGTTTTGTTTTTCATTATTTTTATTTTTTCATGTATTTTGTATGCATGTCATGTCATATTTACTCTGTATTTTTGATATGGGAACAAAGGTTTATAACATGATGCGGAAGAAAAGTGTGACGCGGAACTAGCATGTTGATTGATGTGTCGACTCGGAGAACACCAAGCTAAAGAAAGGCCATGGTTCCGCTCATACCTGGTGAATCAGGACTGGCGTTCTTGTTTTCGTGGAATAATTAATCGAAGTTTGGACCTGTTTTAGACTTTGATTGAATACTTTATTGAACAACAACAACAATCAACATGAAGTGTTCAAAAGGATAAAAACACAAAAAGCCCATAGGCTTATTTCCATTGTGGTCCTTAAGATGGAAGATGAGTAACAGTACATGTACTAACAACATTGAGGACAATGAAGAAAGGAAGCATAAAAAATACAAAAAAATAAACCAAAAACACAGAATAAAAACACAATTCCCAAAAGACAAGCAGACACACAAGTAGTCAACACAGTATTCCTACTACTTCAAGGGTTTCTATTTCCTTACTTTTTTCTTTTTTTCTCTTTATAAGTTTAATAATTTCTTATTGAAGATTTAAAATGATAATAGGAAGAGCTCAACAGTTTAAGGTTTAAAGGTAAACCATTCCACAAGACAGCTGCAGAGTATAGGAAAGAGTACTTTCCCACACAGCTCTTAAAGCGGCAGGGCCTGTAATCTGTGGAACTCCCCCTGGTGCAGTAATTGTGCGTTCACTAATTTTTGAAAAGTAATCACATAAATACTTGGGTGCCAGATTATTTCTTATCTTATAAACTAAACACAGTTTTAAGTTGAGAAACCCTCTCCTCCACTCTGAGCCACCCAAGACTTGAGAAATGGTCAGGAAGAAGATGAGTTCTAGGGTGTAATTTAAGGATCACTCTGATCAGTTTATTTTGACAGATCTGTAGCTTGTCTTGAAGACCTTTTAGTAGTGCCTGTGTACCAAGATGTACAGGCATAGTCAAGATGACATTGAACAAGCGCATCAGCCAGGATTTTTAATGTTTTACTATCTAAGAGGCTGGATATTCTTGTAATTTCAACAATACCTATGACTACCCTAAAACCCATAGCCTTTTTCAGTTTATCTCTGGACCCAAAAAGAATTGACTCTGTTTCCAAGGTGGATAGACTACTTGTTCTCTGTTAGCCAAACACTGAGGTTAAGGAGTTCTAAACTAAGCAGCCTTTTAACCTCTGATTTGTCTTTATGAGAGACTAGAATAGCTGAGTCATCTGCAAATAAAAACAAATTACAGTTTATAGCTGACGACATATAATTGACATATAATAGAAAAAAAAGAGGACCCAAAATACTCCCCTGGGGAACTCCGCAAGTTAATTTAAGTGGTGAGGACAAGAACCCTTCCACATCTACCACCTGTTCTCTGCCCACCAGGTATGACCTCACCCACTGAAGAGATGCAGGAGAAAATCCTAGGGCTTTTAGTTTGTTCAAAAGGACATCATACTGACCATATTAAAGGCCTTTTGAAGGTCTATTAACACCATGCCACAATAATTCCCCTTTTCTACCTCTTTCCTAATAAAGTCTGTAAGATAAAGCAGACAGGTATCAGTGGAATGGGCCTTTCTAAAACCTGATTGGAAGACAAATAAAAGGTTATGTTCTGCTAAATAACTGTCTATTTGCTCATAAATGATCCTTTCCACAATTTTTGATATTGAACACAAGATAGATACAGGGCGAAAATTTCCAGGCTCAGATTTGGGCCCCTTTTTATATAAAGGTATCACTCTTGCCACCTTAAAATTACTGGGGAAATGATTTTTTTTTCAATAGATAAATTAATAAGATAAGTTATGACAGGAGTGATTATTTCAGCAGCATCCTTAAGAAATCTGGCAGGGATGTTGTCAAACCCAGTAGCCTTAGAAAGATTTAGGCCTTTGAGTTTTTTTAGTACCAGCTCCTCTGTTACTTGTTTGAAATAAAAAGTGTTTGGCTGAACTCCCTTTTCTTCATAAAGCTTATGCACCCTCTGTGGATCACTAAAAACACCTGACGCAGATGGAAGCTTCTGCACCAGATTACTTGCAATTTTTGTGAAGAAACTATTAAAAGTATCTGCCACCACTTTTTTATCATACCATATGGACCCATTTATATCTAGGCCTATTTTACCTTGTTTTTGCTTAGGGTTCTCTTTTATCCCCAAAGGCCTAAGAGTTGACCATAATTTCTTGGGATCCTTTTTATGCTCCTCAATTTTAGACATAAAAAAAATTCCTTTTTCGCCTCATCGACCATTCGCTGAACCTTATTTCTAAGAACTTTATATTCTTTAAAAAGATCAGGCAGTTTGGTTCTTTTAAACTCACTTAAGATTTTATCCCTCAAGTAAATGGTGTCCAAAATATCATTATTTATCCAAGGCTGTGATCTTTGTTTAATCCTGGTCTCTTTTAATGGTGCTATCTTGTCAAGTATTTTCAAGAAAATAGATTGAAAACAATCCCATGCTGTATCAACATCACATATGTTGGTAATTTCCATCCAGTTGATATTATTAAGTATGTCCTGAAAATTTTTAAAGGATAAATCCACTTTTAAATCCACTTTTCCTGATAAATTTACTCACCCCCATGTCATCCAAGATGTTCATGTCTTTCCTTCGTCAGTTGAAAAGAAATGAAGGTTTTTGATGAAAACATTCCAGGATTTTTCTCCATATAGTGTATTTCAATGGCTACCAACAGATTGAAGGTCCATATTACACTTTCAGTGCAGCTTCAAAGGCTTTAAATATACCAGATGGCGATACCAGATGAGTAATAAGGGTCTTATCTAGCGAAACAATCGGTCATTTTCGAAAAAAATACAACCGTTTATGCTTTAAAAAACAAAACATCGCCTTGAACGTACTTTCCGCTTCCGCATTCTTCATAACGCTTACGCTGAATGTCCTACGCCTTCCCTATTCTACTTACGGAACGAACGCGGTGCCAGTTTCGTTTTTTTCCGTAAGTTTTTTCGTTGTAACTAAATACAGAGATATTATATTAAAAGCACATTTTAGTTCATATTTCATGGTGTCTTAAAATCGCACAGTTGAGTAAACTTAGATGTTCTTAAGATGATCTTAAAAAGTAGAAAGAAGAATTTTTACTTTATTAAGTACAAAAATGGTTCTCAAAAATAGAGTACTTTAACTACATTATTGAAATGTTCTTTTTTCACCTGGGTGATGTTGAATGATGTTGAAGTTAATAAAACAAAATAAAGCAAAGCAAGTTACTGCGTCTGTGAACACCATTGACTCAAACTAATACAACTGATCCAACAAATAGTGGGAAACTAAAAATATTGATCAAATTAACAATTTAGCAATAAAGATTTAATCCAGTAAAAAAAAAAAAACTGCAATGAATGCACAGCTGTCTGGAGAGTCTCTCAAAACTTTTATATTTTATACCCTCAGAAAACTTCACTACATTTTGCAAAATTTTAAATATTCATTAGCTGAAAAAAAAAAAAAAAAACAGTCAGGAGCTCATCTGATTTTAGATATTAATCTGAATGATAAAGTGATCAGATTATCGCACTCTCAGGAGCTCATTGTATTGTGATCCAGTGTTCAGATCATGTCATCCTACGTTCCTGAGGGAAGAAAACTGGAAACCCACTGTACTTTATTGTTTTATTTATTTATTTTAATATTTCATCTCTTCCAGATTTTCTGGCTGTAATCTCTCGGATCAGCATTGTGAAATTGTGTCTTCAGCTCTACAATCCTCAAACTCTGTCCTGAGAGAGCTGGATCTGAGTAACAATGACCTGCAGGACTCTGGTTTCAACTTCATTTCTGATGGACTGAAGAGTCCAAACTGTCAGCTGCAGATCCTGAGGTATTTAAGAACATATAATGGATAAAGTACAGTCAGACGGTCACAATGTTAATGTGTGTCTGTAGATGATCTGACTGTTGATGTGTGTTTTCTGCTCTTTCAGTCTTGCTTGCTGTAATCTCTCAGGTCAGCATTGTGACAGATTGTCTTCAGCTCTACAATCCTCAAACTCTGTCCTGAGAGAGCTGGATCTGAGTAACAATGACCTACAGGACTCTGGTGTCAACTTCATTTCTGATGGACTGAAGAGTCCAAACTGTCAGCTGCAGATCCTGAGGTATTTAAGAATAATCATGCGCACTAGAAGAGACTTATCCTAAAGGTTTAGAATTCAATATTTCTTCAACTTTGACCAATACAGTTGTTAGGACCTCTTCTGTTACAACTTCCTGAAGTAGCTCGAAGTGCAGCCTTGATAGATCGGATTTCCCTCTCCCATGTTCCTCCAAAATGTGGAGCATAAGGAGATTGTAGGTGAATTTGATCTGATGATTCCACAACTTTTCCTGCAAGACTGGACTAAGCTGGTCAAAGGCACTTTTCAGCTCACTTTCACCCAAATGAAAATTAGTTCCTTGATCGCTGATCACTTCACACCTAGTGGTTTGACATTTGAAAAGTAGTCCCCATCTCTTCTCAGTCTCGAGGATAACAAACTCAGATGAAATTTTATACAGTTGACTACTAGATAGGGAAGGGAAAAAAACTACTAGATGGGGAAAAACACTCCCACTCCTTTCAAAATCCTTTCTTTGGGCCTGTTGCAACAGCAGAAGTTCAATCAGAGTCTTGTAAAGAGAAGAGTGAGCTCATTACATGATTTATATTGCTGATCATTTAACCCTCTGGGGTCTGAGAATTTTTGGGCCCTGGAGAAGTTTTGACATGCCCTGCGATTTGTGCTTTTTTCAGTTGTTCATAAACATATTAATGACAAAAGTGTCATTACACTGTATTCAGCACAAACTAGGCTACCATAAAATGTGAGGAACATGTATGTACATGTTTGTATTTTTGAAGGAATAACGTTTATGCATGATTATTGAAAAAACAAAAAAACTTAAGTCACTGAAATAAGGCCCAAAAAAAATTATATTAAATTTGTGTTCACAAGACTTCTGGGTATTGGAGGTTGTAGACTACAGTTTTTGCTTTAAAATTATGTAAAAATTATCCTGCCTACTCGTTCATATAAAAAATATATTGATTTAGATTTTGTAAGACACTTTTAAGAGGCATGAATCATCATGAATAATGCTGTGATTCACACCTGAGAAGACAAAAGATTTGCATAATGAACTGTAATGACCTGCATATTAATTAATGTTTGTTAATTTTCTATACAGAGGAGTAATATTTATTCAATATTTATTGTCATCACTATGAGCTGGATACTGTGTTTTCAATTCATACTTGCAGCCGGAGGGTGCTCTGTACACCTTTAGTCCACAAATTACTCTAAAGAAGAACAGGCATACCATGTAACATTCCAGGAACAAACAGAGGCTTCAAGAGATCACTAACCATGGCTTTAACATACAGATAAACACTTTTCAAGACAATAAATACACGATTGAGACGATGTATACATGTATTGCCTCAGAATTTGCGTCTGAATAGCGCTCGCTCCATGGGCGTGGCCGCATTAGCGGATAATGATCTGAATTACGGGCATCTGACATGGCTGTGTTTTAATACAGATTACATAAACAGAGAATATTTGTTTTCGATTTGACGTACGATTTAAAACCTGACATTTCAACATTTCTTTAGACATAAGTCAAATTTTTTGTGATTAGTATTCACTAAGTTACACTTCATTTTTTGAGAACTATCAGATTGGACTTCGTTCAGAGGGAGACAAGAGATCACGCATCATGTTAGTTTTCTTTATTTTGCAAAAAGCACAACATTTTGTTTTTACTCTGAGTGTACACAAATAAAAGATATTCCACAGATTAAAATGGTGTATAACTCTTAATTGTATGTGCAGCATTGGTAGAGTATTTTGAGTCTCTTTCGCCGCCGATACCTCCGACTCGAAGGAGTTAAATTCAAAGGGTTCTCTTCAGCATTAGTGAGGCCACAGAACAAAGGCTTTCTCCTCAATCCTGTCAAGGAATCTTGACTACTGATCTTGGTCAGAATAAAGGAAAGAAGGGTCTTGACTTCAATGGTTAAGCTTGGCTAGATCAGTAAGGCTTGTTCAGGAGTATGCCATTGTTCAGGAGTAGAGTGCTCTAGGACAGAAGTCTCCAAACTCGTTCCTGTAGGGCCACTGTCCTGAAGAGTTTAGCTCCAACCCCAAACTCTGCAGGACAGTGGCCCTCCAGGACTGAGTTTGGTGACCCCTGCTCTAGGATTTCAGTAATGCAATTAGCAACAAATACTGTAGCGGCAGGTATCAGAACGAATCCAGTTGAGGACATTGAATCAGACCTGTGATCTGATGTTGTGTGTCTGTAGATGATCTGACTGTTGTGTGTCTGTAGATGATCTGACTGTTGTGTGTCTGTAGATGATCTGACTGTGTGTGTCTGTAGATGATCTGACTGTTGTGTGTCTGTCGATGATCTGACTGACTGTGTGTCTGTTGATGATCTGTCTGGTGTGCGTCTGTCGATGATCTGACTGGTGTGTGTCTGTAGATGATCCGTCTGTGTGTGTCTGTAGATGATCTGTGTGTGTCTGTAGATGATCTGACTGGTGTGTGTCTGTAGATGATCTGACTGGTGTGTGTCTGTAGATGATCTGACTGGTGTGTGTCTGTAGATGATCCGTCTGTGTGTGTCTGTAGATGATCCGTCTGTGTGTGTCTGTAGATCTTTCTGTTGTGTGTCTGTAGATGATCTGACTGTGTGTGTCTGTAGATGATCTGACTGGTGTGTGTCTGTAGATGATCTGACTGGTGTGTGTCTGTAGATGATCTTACTGGTGTGTGTCTGTAGATGATCTGACTGGTGTGTGTCTGTCGATGATCTGACTGGTGTGTGTCTGTCGATGATCTGACTGGTGTGTGTCTGTCGATGATCTGACTGTGTGTGTCTGTAGATGATCTGACTGTGTGTGTCTGTAGATGATCTCACTGTTGTGTGTCTATAGATTATCTGACTGTTGTGTGTCTGTAGATGATCTGACTGTGTGTGTTTGTAGGTTGTCTGGCTGTATGGTGACAGAGGAAGGCTGTGGTTATGTGTCTTTAGCTCTGAGTTCAAACCCCTCACACCTGAGAGAGCTGGATCTGAGCTACAATCACCCAGGACAATCAGGAGTGCAGCTGCTCAACCACAAACTGGAGGATCCAAACTATAAACTGCAGATACTCAAGTATGTCAAACACTAACAATGACACACTGAACATGTGTGTGAATAATGCAGATCTATGTTAATGTGTGTTTATAGTGTGAATCATGGAGGAGAGTTCATGATGACAGCAGGACTACGAAAGTGTAGGTCTACAAACACTCACACTCGCATACACACACATACACTCACACACACACTCTGTCGCTCCGTCACAGCATCAGGTGAGTCATGAATGCAGGAGAGTCTGTGGAAGATGTGCTGTTGGAGGTGGCCGAACGTGTGGGACAGGAGAATATTGTTTCTGTGTCCTGAATGAACAAAGCGGTGGTGGTTTTTCTCAAGGATGAACAACTAGATGAACAATTAGCGACAAGTATTTGAAACATGTGCTGACATTTAGGCAACAAGTATTTATGTTTTTAAACTCACAGACTCTTAATGTGTCGTTATGATGCATGTATGCAAGTCGTATATATTATATGTTAGCACAGGTGAGATGAGGTTTTTTGAATGTAGTGCTCTCAGGCATGTAAGGTTATATTCTATTAGAGCTGAGGCAGGCCCGAGTGAAATCAAAACTGAAGTGCAAGTAAATCCACATGAAGATCAAGTGATTAATACTGAGAATGTAAGGAATGATGAGGAGATTCCTACTGAGAGTGTAAGGAAATACAAGGAGTTGACTTTTTTGAGAATGAGCGAATGGTTGAAGGTAGGGCTGTAACGGTTAATCAATTAAATTCAAATACTCAATTATTTAAAAAATCCTCAATTTAAATTTGCCCATGTCAAGTAACCGGTAAAATACCGGAAGTGGCACTTTCCACGGAATCCATGAAGCACATTATTAGACCGTTTTTTTAAGGCTGTACAATATTAAACCTGTTTAAAAATCAATAAAGCATAATGCTATTGTGAATTTATAAAGGCTGTGAATTAATTAAATAAATGTATTTGCTGCAGGTTTAATATATACGTGCTGTAATTATTTACATGCGTGTAGGTTATCTATGTGCGTCTCAGAGCGGCTCGTTCACAGTAAATGCAGCTTCACATTAACTGTTATTATTTACATGAGTGGCGCATCTCAAACTCCATCTCTGCATATGCTGTGAGTTTGCATTGCTTTTAACATTCACCTGGAAATGCAATGTGTGACTTTTAATCAGATTTGTAAGGTAAGTCATCTATAAAAAAGCAGGAGAATACATTGTACAGCATGTTTCTACTTGGTGAAATGTGCTAACTGCTTGTTGCGATTTCAAAATAAAAGTTTAATCCCTCGTTTAAGTCCACATGTTCCTGTTCAAGAAATTACAGTGGTTGTAACATTTCTGTTGTAAAGAAATGGCCAAATATTAAAGATTAATTGGACATTTGAAATAAATGTTGTAAACCCATATTAAACAAGGATTAGATCATGCTGTAAAGTGTAAAAACAATCGTCAGGCGGCTGGCGCCCTCTGCAGGCATGTTAGGAATCTTAAAGAACATTAGTTGTACAATTCAATACATTATGTATTTTAACAGTTTGTTCAATAAAACCATGCGATTAATTGCTGTTATACTTTACTTGAATCAATAATTATTGTGTTATTGCTATTATATATTTAAGTCATATGTGTAAGTGAATGTGTTTTGTTGTGTAAGCACCTTTATAATGATCACATTAGTAGTTGAGCTATATATGCGAGCGCTGCCGTGTTTGTTTACGCCGCAGTTAGGAGAATAGATCTGTCAGATTTACAAAACGTGAATTCATCCACTTCTTTCAAAATACACAGATTCAGCTTTAGAGTAGTCATGTGGAAATATCTTTCTATTAATACATGAGATTTATATTTATTGAATTACTGTTTTGGACTCAGACATCATGCAGTGATGGTAATGACATGTCTTGACACGTGACTATTAATTCAGATACAATAAAAACACCACACTCTCGTCCACACTAGAGTTTACAAGTGTTTTCCAAAAGCTTCTCATTCACAATGAAACATCTGAAACGTTAAATTCACTTTACTGTACATGTGTGAAATAATAAAGCTCACTGAGGTGATACAGACAATCAGACATAATAAAGTTTTCACTATTCTTCTGGCAGGATCATTTTATTTATCAGAATATCTCAGCATTCACTGATGCGTTAGTAGTTGAGCTATATGCGCGACGAGCGCCGCCATGTTTGTTTACGCCGCGGTCAGGAGAATAGATCTTTTGGATTTACAACACGTGAATTCATCCACTGCTTTCAAAATACACGGATGGATGTAAGTATGCAGTGAATTGGGAGAAGAACAGGGTAAACTTTATAGTTGCCTGCTTTACTCACAGTATGTAATATGTATCTGATATGAATATAACGCGTTGTCTAATTATAATGGACAGGATTATTACTGCAGCTTCCATAGACATCAGTGTATATTTTACAAACTCTAAATGTATTGTCACTAATACTTATGTGTATTTAAATATCTGAAACCTCGAATTATTCGAGTAATCGTTAGAATAATCGGACGATTACTGGATTACCAAAATAATGGTTAGTTACAGGCCTAGTTGAAGGAAATGCAGATCTCTGAAAATAAATGATGTTGTGGGGATGGCCAGAGAAGCAGGGATTGTGTAGTGACAGAATCTGGAAGCACTGAAGATCAGAATAGAGTCAGGAAGGTAAATTCATGTCGGCCTAGAGAAAAACTACTAAAATTAGGTGAGGATGAAATGATTGATGCTGAGGATGAGGATGGTGTTTATCTGATGTTTCAGATCTGTCAGATATTTCCCAGGTTGTGATCAGGTTTACTCTTTAGATGAGATCAAATATTTTGTGGATGAGACTTTAGGAAAGGTTGCTGATGTGAGGAATTTCTTTCCAGATGTAAAGGGATTTTAATTTTCAGTTCTACAGGGTAGGAGAAGATTAAAACGCACACAGTAGATTAAAAACACACAGTTGTTTGGCTATATTACTGAGCTCATCTCATAGACTTTAATTGTTTTTCTATCAGGTTAATAATATATTTTATGCCCCAAACAAACATCACAGGGGGCTATCTCTAGTAGGTTAGAGTAGTGTGTGCGCATATTAAAGGGTACGCTTTCACTGCGTGATTTAGTCTATTAAAATGCCTTTAAAATGCCCCCAAAATTCAAGATAAGGGGCAAAAATGCCACTGTATATATTTCATATATAATTTAATATAGTATATCAATATTACACAAAGAGCTCCGTTTTTCTTCAAATATTAGCATGATTACAAATGTGATATTGATTTTATTCAGCGTACAGTTTAATGAACAAGAACTTAATATCAAGTGACTTACATTTTAGACACCAAATTGTCTGTTTCGCTGTATTTCGCCAACGAAAATAGTTCCAAAGTCCACAGAATTGTTTTGCGTCTTTGAGCAACACTTCCTGAAAGAATCGGTTGAATCTCAATGATTCGCTCATTAACAGTGATTCGCTGCCACCTACTGGCGGGTTTAATTTCACATTTCAAATAACGGTATTTAACGTTTTATATTTTGAACATTAAAACATTTTTATGCATCTGTAACTGCTCTTGATTAACTTTAATAAAGTTATCTATTCTATAGTTTGTAAGGCTTGATTTTCCTGCTAAACAAAAACTGAGATCAAGCATCCTGCAATAAAGCAATAAAACTCGCCTAGAGAAGAAGTTCTCAGAGAAATAGCAAGGGGCAACGCCTTGCCCTAACCCCAAAAGGACAACGCCTCCCCCCACCACACACACACACACACACACAAACACACCTTCACACCTTCCCTTCCCCCTGACTGAAAGTTATTCAAAGCGTATAATGTAACATGTGTATCTATTGTTTTTCCCTTTTCATATTTGGTATCATTTTAAATGTCTCAATGCGATTGGTAAAATGGTCTCAATTTCACAGCAGTCACTAGTATTATGAAGAAGATGGAAAACTAAGGAAAATTCTGTCCTATCTTTGGGTGGTGCATATTGTGAAAATCCACTCCTCTCCCCCCAAAACAGGTGTTGGTGTAGTAAATATTTATAACCCTTTTGTTTGGTCTGTATATAAGGTAAATTGCAAAGCAGTCAGGGGGGATTTTTCTGTAATCAGAGACCCCCACGCAGTGATGGACAAGTGTCTTCAAACACTAGTCCACCACTGCGTGTATATGCATTTCAACTGATGTTATGCATTTATTATTTCTGAATTGGCTTCTAATTGTCTAATTGTAATGTAATTGGCATGATATATTTTTACTTGACAAATAAAATGTTATATTTGGTTGATTCTGTATTATTCTTAATCCATTATTTCTAGTAGATCAAAGCGAAGGTATTACCTCAAATCTGTTTTCAGGATTGTTCATACGAAAGGTTTAATAGATGGAGCATGGGGCACGTCAATTAAGTCGGGCAGTCGATTTCTGACTATCACTGCCTTAAATAAGTTGCAGTTTTTGTAAATATATAAAAAACTATGCTTTTTGTTATGAGTAAGCAGAGCGCGACTGACTTAAAGGTAGATATTTACCCTGCATCCAATGTTTAAGGTCAGAATTGACGAGTTTGTGTCCGGGAAGAGGACTCGGTCGGCCGAAGTGACTCTTCTAAAGCGATACCGGGACTGCAGTGAACAAAATAATTGAAGATATAAGATAATCATAATAATTGAATATCTAAATTAATGCATAACTAATGAGTAATTTCTAATTGGAAGCACAACCTAAGAATAAGAATCATTTAAAATTGTAGTCAGATTAAACGAGTGAAATTAAGTGAACTTAATAGAGACGCTGAAAAGACATACACGTGTTAACCTTCGCCCGGGCGTGTCGGATTCCGTTTTTGGGCCGATGCGGGGTTCCTTACAAGTTATACATTAGATTACAATTTCTGTACCTGAAAATCTTCTGTTTAAACCTACATGAAAAACTTGAAAAGCACCATTTATTTAATTTATATGTTTGTTCTGTTGTATTTATTTGTGCTATTACTCGTAATTTGATTATTTGTTACTATTTTACTACTTACTGTTTATTTGTCTAACAATATTTAAAATATTTAATCTAGTAACTTTTGGTGTCATAACCGTATTTATTGAGGTTAAATGTATCAAAAACAATGAAAACAATAACTATGCTTATTTTATATGCCCATTTTCTTGTCTTTTACTTTTATTAATATTTTGTTGTGGGGCCTGGAAAATTTCGGCGGGGCAAGTAAAAATTTGAACCACTGGCCCAACTGGGCCAGCAGAAAAAAATCCTTAGCGTTGAGCCCTGGATGGTTTCAATAATTTTTATATTTTCTGGTATATCTAAGTTAAGTTACCCAGGAGCTCTGTTGACATAGACTTAGCTAACGTTAGCTACAGCTTGATGAATGGAGTCAGCTAGCTAAAGCTCTGGTGGAAAATTATTAGCTAACGCTACCGTTTTTGAAGAGGTAGATTTTGAGGTGAGGGGACTGACAAGGCAGAAGGTAAAGTGGTCCACCGTTCTATCAATAAGCAGACCTGCCAACCTGTACGCAATTTGTGTAGCGGATACGCATTTTGACTTCAAAGTATGCTGGTACGATTTGTCACTCTAAACTACGCAAAAACCTGGTGACGCCTCTGTGCACGCGCAGTCCTCAAATCAAGCAACAGCAAAAGAAGAAGAGTTCGACCAATCATAGCGCTAGGTTCTTCCCCCAAATATACTGTAAATGTTAGACCCAGTGACAGGCTGGCATGAAATGGCTTGCATAATACTTAGTAAGGAGTAATAATTTTTGACTCATGGCTGAAGTTAAGTTTCTCCAGCTCTCCCCAGGTTGGCAAAAAAGCATCTCAAAATGCATCAGATTGATGCTTTAAAATATGGAATATTTACATTTTTCTACCGGGGTAGCATGCCCCCGGACCCCCCTAGAGGGGTAATATCCTTCTCACCTTTTTCACCCCTGACCCGTTTTCATGTCTGGCTCATGTTTCGCCGCAGGACAGCAATTGTGAGTGAATTTTCTGTCATGTTTGCAGGACTGTGAAATGAAGAGTGAACAAAGTAACGTATCTTTAGCAACAGTGTGAAAGTGAACAGCTCATAACAGGCACAATACAGGTGTAAACACAGATATCTGTCAGTACAGTACACGTAACATGAGTCATGTGTCAGTGTCTTGTGTCAGTGTCTTCAAATACCTCAGTTTTCACAGTCACACCACAACACGAAAACAGCTTTATCAAAATGATCCACTCGTGAGAGCATCTTCAAAAAGCTCAGTTTGGACAGAAGGACAAAACAGAGAGAAAAAGATGCATTTTGTTGGGGATAAACAGTTTAGGACCCTTGAGACCAGATATATACACAATACACAATAAAATGTTGCCCCTCTCTATGGCCGGAAGAATCGAGTCAATTAGAATGAATATCCTTCCCAGATTGATGTTTTTATTCCAGGTACTACCCCTCACACCTCCAAGGTCCATGTTTACACTGTTGGATAGATTAACTTCCAGATTTATCTGGCAGGGAAGACGCCCTAGAGTTAGATACAAGGTTCTACAGTTACAAAAATCTCAAGGAGGCTGGGCTCTACCAAATTTCAGATACTATTGGTTAGCATGTCAGTTAAGAGCCATGACAGTGTGGATATCTGATAGGTCTGATACAGGATGGCTTGAAATAGAGAAGACAAATTTCTCATGTGTGCCATTGTCAGCTATTCCTTTTCATGAAGAGAAGAGCTGTAATAGCCGTTTAGGGAGGTGGACAATGACTACTCTTTTAGCATGGAAAGAAGTTCAGCGGAGTTTTGGTCTTTTAACTGGGGACTCTGCCTTGTCAGACATCTCATGTTTAAAGAAATTTATGCCCCTACAGCTAGATTCAGGCTTTCAGAGGTGGAGACTTGTACAATTTACGTTTTATTCATCAATTGCTAGTTGGTACTACATTGAAAACCTTTGAACAGCTGGAATCAGAATTTGGTTTACCAAGAGCTGATTTTTTCCGATATCTTCAAATAAGAAATTTTCTCCTCAAACATCCAAATTCAAAAGAAATTCTAAACCCATTATCACCAGTAGAACAATATTTTAAAAGAATTCAGCTTAATGACAAGGCAGGTAAACCGGTATCTACTTTATATCGGGCCCTATCTGATATGAAAAAAGATAATATTGAACATATCAGGCACAAATGGGAAAACGAGTTTAACAAGGAAATAAATGAAGAGGCCTGGAGAAATATTTTTATTGACTTGCATAAAGTAACAAATTCGGTTAATTGGAGAGAATTCAGCTGGAAATGCTCAATCCGTTTTTTCAGATCACCAGTAGTGGTATCCAAGATCAATCTTAACCAAACGGCTTATTGCTGGAGAGACTGTGGGGAGGCTCTGGCCAATCACACACATATATTTTGGACTTGTCCTAAATTAACAGGTTTTTGGAATTAAGTATTTGATATTGCGGAGAAAGCATTAGTTATAAAATTAAATAGAGACCCCATGATGGCTATTCTTGGGGCCAATATGAAAGAGGTGAAATCTAAAGAGGGAAAATATTTACTCCAAATACTCTTTGTAGCTGCAAAAAAAGGTATCACCAAAAATTGGCTCCAGAGGGAGCCTCCAACCTGTAATAAATGGTTATCTTTAATTAAAGAAATATATGTTATGGAAAAAATAACATATACTCTTAGATTGGAACATGCATCATTTAAAAAAAGATGGGCAACCTGGTTAGAAGGAATGGCTTTGGACTGGGACTGATGGCTTTCCAGGCATGGCAAATCTAGTAATATATACCCAGCAATAGTAATACCTATAATTAATTAAAACGAATAAATAAAAAGTCCCTCCCTCCTTGGTTGGATTCAAGTATTAATTTAGTTATATAGTTTTGTTAATGGTTTCCTATTTTGGTGTTTTGTTGTTGTTGTTGTTGTTGTTGTTTTGTTAATTTTTTATTTATTTTTTCTTTTCTTTTTTTTCTTTTTTTTTCTTTTATGTATTTCCTGTGAAGATTTTTGCTGTATAATGTTTGTTAAATATGTTTTATGTTTATGGTTGGTGATTAGGTGGACCTGGAAAAAAAAATGTAAAAACAGACATGTATGATGTATGTTACACACAGGATGCATGTAAGTTTGTTCTTAAAAGAAAAAAAAAAAAGGAAAATAAAAATTAAGTTGAAAAAAAAAAAACATATCGTGGTAAGTTTTCACAGAAAACAACATAAGATGGATAAGGAAAACAAAAAAGAAAACCAAATATGAAAGAGAACGACCAGACGAGAAACTCAAATTGATAGTTTACTCAAAATTGAGATTTCTGCCGTCATTCACTCACCCTCATGTCGTTCCAAACCCATAAGACTTTCATTCATCTTTGGATAACAAATAGATATAACAAAGATATTTTTAATATTCTCTCATCATTTATGTCCATTTATTGACAAACATCCATATGATCACGGCTGTGTCAGAAGCTCAAATGTGCGCGCAAGAACCAATGAGGTTTGTTTTTGCATGTGATGCGCGCACGTTTGTGCTTCCGTTGACCATATAAGATATGTGCTACATATGTGATCTCATCAATGTTTATGTGAATAAACCGCAAAAATACAATTTGTTTATCATATAAAGCGGTTGGTCGTGTCTC
This sequence comes from Megalobrama amblycephala, assembly GCF_018812025.1. Taxonomy (NCBI): domain Eukaryota; kingdom Metazoa; phylum Chordata; class Actinopteri; order Cypriniformes; family Xenocyprididae; genus Megalobrama; species Megalobrama amblycephala. Next base: position 20,127,728 of record NC_063044.1, read on the forward strand.
GTTAGAAGACTTGGATTGAACCTGCTCACTCCGTGTAACACTTAAGGTGAAGTTTTCCTAACCTTATGTTATACGTTATACTACGGTTAAGGGGCTTTATGCAACACTTACGTTTTTTTAAGGGATTACTTAAGTGAAAAATACATAATTCTTAGGGTTTATGACGTTTCACCTAAATAAACCCTTAAGTAATACTTAACGGTTATTTTCTGCAACACCCTTAAGGGAAACATAAGGGCGATCTTAAGGGGAAATTACACTTAAGGTGCTTTATGCAACCGGGCACAGTACTCTTCATCTGAGATTTTCTACTTAGGGTGCTTTCACACCTGCCTCATTTAGTTTGGTTGAATCTACTACTAGAGTTTGTGCACACCAAAAGCCGACTAAACAAGCGTACCAAGACCTGCTTGAAGAGGTGGTCTCGGTACGCTTTCAAACGAACTCTGGAGCGGTTCGTTTGAGATGTGAAAGCAATCTGACACAGTTTTCATGACATTCAAGGCATCCTTTGTTATGTGACAAAACATCTTATCTGAAATGTGTGTCGTTTTGGAGTAACATAACAGCAACATGTCCAATAATCTACCTACAACTACTTAGGCTGGATGACAGGATAACTTTTAAGTCATTTTTCTCAGTTCTGCACTCTGCGTAGTTACTGCCTTTTTGCTTTGTAGGGCAGAGTTGTACTCGCATGTAACTTGCCTAAACGCATTTTGGTACGCTTTTAAATGTTGCTGTGTGAAAGCGAACCGAACCAAGAAGAAAATGCAACATTGTAACAAATTTAGTCCCTGTTTCGGAACAAAACAAACGATCCATAGGTGTGAAAACACCCTTAAATTAAAGTGTCTATATTGGGCTGTTTGTTTGATGACGTACACGAAAAGTGCCGTTCATTTTATTCTACACCACCTTAAAATAACATGAAAACTGAACATGTATTTCTAGCTGGTAAAATGTCGTATATACATGACATTCAATCAAATTACCTAATTTTTCGCGGTCAAAACTGACTGCATCCACACAAGCCAGCATCGCTACATTAGTGCTGTTCTCGACAATATAACGTTACCTTTGTAAAAGTGGGGATTTAGCATTTACTAGCATGAAAAACAACTATGTAGATTTAAGATTAAAACTCTCTTCCATACAAGAACATACCCTTCTGCGAGTTACTGTTTTTAATGTTGATCATATTATACCAGCAAGAATATTGCCCGAATATATTATATTATATTATCCCGAATATTGATTTTATACAACAGTTCAACAAACAAAAGGGTAATATTAAGTGATGTACATTTTAAACAGTATTGTCAGTATTTTTCAACGAAAGCCACAGCAGAACTGCAGCACACAAGCTGTTTCGTGAATGAATCTGCAGCTTTGAACGAATCGTCAATGATTCAATGATTAATTCATAAATACAGCCGCTTGCTTTGATACTGAAAGAATGAATGACTCGATGATTCATTCATAAAAACAATGACTTACCGCCACCTTTTGGCGGTTTTAATGTTATATTTAAAAGTATCACTTTGTTTTTTATCATCATTATATTTATTGCATTTTTTTTAAAATTTAAGGCATTATTTATTTTACAAAGGTATTTATAAAGGTAAAAAAATGCACTGGAAAAATTGTTTTAAGAAGGCAAATATTGTCCCTTAATGGAAATGTGTAACTGCAGTCTAAGTGGAAAAGAGAAGGTACACAGAAGGATGTTAAATCCCTCAGGGGGTATGACACTCTAGAAAGTTTGAGAACCACTGAAAGAGGATATATACAATTGCACCAGCTGCTGCTAAGAGTGTAATGTCAATACAGCCTGTTACCTTGATTCAGATTTTTCATAAGCTTAAATGAATTGGTTGAAAGAGAAAAATTACGACTATTTTTAAAGACTACATATAAAATAGCTATCAAAATTAATGTTGGTAACTGTAGTTTGACTAAAAGTAATGACTAAGACTTGACAAAAATGTGATGACTTTTCATTAGCTAAAACTAGACTAAAATATGAAAGACTAAAATGAGACTAAGACTAAGGTGCATTTTCATTTGAAGATAAAGACTAAGACTAAATCAAAAATGGCTGCCAAAATTAATACTGCAGATCTGTCTCTACTGCACAATCAATCTCTTATTGTTGGTTACAGAGAAACCATTGGAGAGTGCAGAGCTCATGCTGAACAAACTCTGGAGGACTGAGCTGATTCTGACTAAACGCCTCTGATTGGCCGTTGTGATCACATGATCAACAAACATGTCTGTGATTGGCTGCAGTGATCAACACTGCAGAAACACACAGTAAATAGAAAGCGCCGAGGCTCTTCACACACACAAACACACACAGGATCGTCTGTCAGCAGGAATGAACCGAGCCGCTACTGCAGAAGCTGCTATCATTACGCTTCACATTTAAGTGTCGCTTTAGTACTTTTGACAACACTAGTCTGCTCTGTTTCAGGCCTGACAGCTTTTCCACACAGTTGTGTTTAGGGCTCCAGAAGTCTAGGACTGGCACTGCTAGTGAGGTCTGAATCTCTAGTCTCTTTCACTGGATTAGTGAGGACATTTGTGAATCTGGAAGACATTTTGTCAAAGCTGTAAACACACACACACACACACACATCTTCACTGTTGTTGTTCTTGATGTTTCTCTCTTCTTGTGTTCAGATGCCTGTGATCTCACACTGGATCCAAACACAGCAAACACTGAACTCGTTCTGTCTGATGGGAACAGGAAGGTGACGCGTGTGGAAGAGGATCAGCCGTATCCTGATCATCCAGAGAGGTTTGATCAGCGTCCTCAGGTTCTGTGTAGAGAGAGACTGACTGGACGCTGTTCCTGGGAGGCTGAATGGAGCGGAGATTATGCTGGAATATCAGTGACATGTAAAGGAATCAGCAGGAAAGGAATGATTGATGACTGTATGTTTGGAAGGAATGACAAATCCTGGATTCTAGACTGCTCTGCTGGAGGATTCTCTGTCTGTCACAATAAGAACTACACTAAAATACCTGCTGTCCATTCATCCTCTAAGAGAGTAGGAGTGTATGTGGATGTGTCGGCCGGCACTCTGTCCTTCTACAGCGTCTCTGACACACACACACTCACAGGCTTACACACATTCAACACCACATTCACTGAACCCCTCTATGCTGGATTTACCGTTTATTTCTCCTCAGTGTCTCTGTGTGATATTAAAGGATAGAGAGACACTCTGTAAATCCTCTTTCTGATCTTCACACACTCAAATCTCACTTCATCACATTTGTATTAATTAATTTTTAATGCATGTTTTTCATTGTCATCTAGAAGTTACACATCTAGATCAGACACACACACTGTTCTGAATCTGTAATAAACAGAGTAATAAAGTTGCTTTAATATTCATGTTGTAAATTGTTCATCAGATTGAATAAAAGCACATTTGAGACTCATTTAATCCTGAGCTGGTTTGTGAATGACTGATGTGAACTGATGACAGTATGAATGATCATGAATGTGATTCAGATCAGCAGAATGAAGAAATCCCGTCGTCTCCTGTCTCCTGTGTTGATCCACTGCGTCCGTTGGGATTTGACACAAATGATAGTTAATGGCTGATCTATTTCAGCATCAGCAACATCACTAACAGTGGTTTAGTACAATAGCAGAGCTGCTCTATTTCTCCTCAATAATAATAGCTCTTAACTCTTTAACCCTTTAAGCCCTGAAGGCATTTCTAGAGTTGTTTTTCAGTGACACACAAAAGTAAACACTCATAACTCCAAAACTATAGCAAGAAGTCAAGAGTCAAAAGATCAATATCGTTTGATAGAAATATTTCCTCTAAAAAACTGTTATATTACATTTGGACATTCTCATGCTGAGAAACTGCTGATAAAAACAAGCAACTATATATAATTTTATTATAATTGTACATATCTTTGTTATTTGACATGTAATAACTCAGGAAGGAAGTTCCTCTACATCTGGATCAAATCTGATTATAAATCAATCAAAAGTTACAGCATTTGGAACAAGGAAACATCAATATAGTACACCGGGGAGCCGGGGAGGCTCCAGGAATGAGTTTGGGAACCCCTGCTGTAGACTGAACATGTGATGCGCTCATCCCTATGCCCTAATCCCTTCAAAGGGTTTACCCTCCGGAGTGAGCGCTTCGACGGGATGAAAGGTGTAGTGGTCAAAAAACTCTTTTTGGAACGCACTTCTGCATCATCTTAATGAGATAATCAAGTAGATTGTGTTTCTGTTTACAATGTCATTTTGGCCACAATAATGTATCAAATCTAACTCATAAATATTACAGTAGTATAGAAAAATACTATACATACATTTATAGGTAAAAAATCAAACTCTGAGCAAAGGATCATGGGGGCCTGAAGTGTCCATCAGTTGTAAATCCTTTATTCTGAAGGTCCTTTTGAAGTGTCCGGTTTTGAGCACTTCGGGTTGAACGACCCTTCAATATGGCGGCCATGATAGTTTCACTCTGAAGTGCCATTCACAGGGTGATATATCCCGTTTGTAACGCACCGTTGTTGTTTAGGCAAGGCCATTTTATTTATATAGCACATTTCACACACAATGGTAATTCAAAGCGATTTACCTAAATAAGAAACAAATACATAAGAATAAAAATAACAGTAAAATCAGAGGATAATCTATCTGGATGGACAAGTCAGGGAGTTTCAGTCAGAGAATTTTGCGTTTAACACTAGAAGCGCCAGAATTCCAAAACTACTAGAACAGCCATGAGCGGTCATTTTGACCGCTATATTATAAACTCTATAATCTCTAAATAAATTGCCCAATTGAGAGATTAATGTATTAATTTTGTTAGGATATCTTTTAAAAAACAAATAACACCAACATGTACATTTTTTATTTAGTTAAAAATGATAATTATAAATTTAGAAATATTCACACCATTTCATAGTAAAATGTAATTATTGCATATTCAGTATTTCTCTGTATTTATTTTACATAACTCAGAACAACAAAATAACATTTAAAATGATCTATGTGATTATGATTTTTTTTTTTTTTACAACATTTATGATACATTATAACACAGAACATAAGCTGGAAACAAGCAGCTCTAAAGTTAAAAAGAGTCACGAACGAAGTTTGGAACCATAAAACAATTACGCTACAAATTTTATATTAAATAGATATATCTATATCGTGCTCGGCTATTTAAGATTCACAGTCAACACAAGTTACTTCTGTTCTTCTCGCACAATTTCCACACACAGGTTTGTGGCATTTGTAGCAGGTGTCGTGCGTTTTATTTTGTTTGCGGATTCTCCACACCTGGCACTGTCTCCGTTTTGGTGTCAGTTGTGGGGGTTGATTTTTCTTTTGGTTGGGACCTTGTGTCAACTGCGATGCTGCCCTTTTTCCCTCCATGAACTCCGCTCTCAGCTCCTCTGCCAGTCGCAGCAGGAACTTCCTCCGGGCAATATTGCTGCTGGTGCACTCCTTGAAGAGGATGTGGGCATTGATTCCAGCGAGGTCGAGGATGTTGTAAAACACAGCCACTGGCCATCTACGCGTACCGCCTTTCACAGAGTATGCCCGTGCCATCTGATCTAGGACATCCACCCCATACTTGGTGTTGTTGTAATAGGTCACAGATTCCGGCTTTGCTTTCGGCCCATCAGTGATGCCCACGCTTGTGTGCACGGAGCTCAAAATGCACACATTCTTCCTCGGCTTTCCCTGGTATATATCGTGAGCATCACATCTGCACATTTTAGCACTTTTATGTTACACAACAGCGCTTGCTCTTTTGCGGAGGGGGGCAACTCGCGCTTACTTTTTCCCATAGTGCCAACCAGGCTGGTCTTCTTGGCCTGTAAGGCGGTGGCCAGTTTCAGTGAAGTGAAGAAATTATCCGTTGTAATATTTCTTCCCTTACCCAAGAATGGCTCCGCCAGTTTCAGCACCACACTCTCTCCCACGAGCTGACCTCTGCTCCGTGCCTCTTCTTTACCCAGAAACGGAGCCCCATTCAGCATGTATTTCGAACGGACATCAGCAGCCAGCCAAAATTTGATGCCAAATTTATCAGGCTTATTCCCCATGTACTGAAGAAATCTGCACCGGGCCTTGGTGGGGAACAGCTGCTCATCTATGGTTATGTCGGCACCGGGCTTGTAACAGGCTATGCTGTTCTGAATAAACTTGTTCCAAGTGGCCGATACCAGGGCAAACCTGTCATCCTGCAGACGCACACATCGGGTTTCTTTTTTATCGAACCGCAGGAATCTCATTATCTCCCTGAAGCGATTTCTGGCTATGGTTTCTTTGAAAAACGGGAAGCCCCATTTCTCCGACCAAAGGCTCCCCAAATCCATGTTCTTCGCACCCTGTGCTCCACGGATATATAACAGAGCTATGAAGGCTTTCAGTTCAGCCACTGTCAGGTCCCATGAGCTGTCACCACGGTGCTGATTTGCCTCAGCCACAGTGCAGTCCCTGATGTGTTTCAACATGCCATCGTCAAACAAACACAGAAAGGCAGTGAGCGCATCTTCGACGTTGTGCTTCGCGTGTGTAGCAGATCTGATTCTGCACATAATGAATTTTACTCTGGAGACAACAGGCCAGCTCCGAAACAGTATTTATTGATCTGGAAAACATGGGACACTTGATCAGAGAAACATCAGTTGCGCTAAATTCTTCCGTTAACACAACTATGACTGGAAGAAGGGAGAGAGAAAAAATGCGTCCTGCCTCGTCAGCGTCCACTCGCGCTCTGAGGCTGACGCAACTCACGTACTCCCAATAGGAATAGTGCGCAACACAGACAAGCGTCCCATACGAACAAACACTACAATGCATGGTTCCCACTCACAACAATACATGACCCGTGCAGGAATCCAACACTCAGTGAAATTAATTGACTTAAAATAATTAGAAAAATAGTTTTGGGAAGTTCACTGCATAAAAATAAAATATGATCAAATAAAATAAAATAATCTTTTCTCAACAGGCTACATTCACCCCCCTGAACTTCACAAAACTAGTCTAAAACTAGTGACTCAATGACACTGGGGATGTGATCACACTGACAAAATTACAGTACCTGTACGCAACATACATGTTACCCAACAAACTGGGAGAGCGACAAAAGAAAGTTGGCCAGACTCTCAAGTGTTTGCCTGCAAAAGAAGTGGCATAAACACTACTACAAAGATACTTGAATTGATCACCACTTATATTATACCCCAGATGAATAACAACTGATAGGAAATTTTCATCTCACACTTAGGAAGCTTTTGACCTGAGAAGGCTGAGCGAAGGGCTACGTAGGAGGGTTTTCTGGGTCATAATTTGAATCAGTCTATTAACTGGTTTTACAAATCTGCCAGCCCTAGTTCTGACTTGGTGGGTTGTTTCGGTTAAAGGCTGAACAATCTCTCCAGAGACTCCATCAGGCGGCATGGCCTCTTCTATGTCACGATCAACTTCCTCCACATCCACAGTAGAAAGGTCAGGCTCAGAGTTCTGAACATTTTCCCGATTCTCACATACGAGAACTGATCCATCTGGGACATGCTCTAGTCCTGTTCTAGAACTGGGTTCCCAGGTTTCCTCTTCTACTGATGAGCTTAATGGACAAGCTGGGGAATGAGCTGACTCAACAATTTCGTTACCAGCATCCTCAAATTCATTTAGAGTAGTGTCAATCTCTGACTCAGTTTCACAGCCTGACTTGGAGTCGTCGAAGGCTGGTTCTACACAGTCTTCTCTCTCATCGACAGGTAAGAAGTTGGCTCGTAGGAGCAAGTTTCTGTGAACCACCTTCTCCTGATTGGTCCGAGTGCTCCTCACACGGTAGGTATGACACCTTGTATCCACAGATACCACAACATGCAAGGTTGAGTCCCATTTGTCAGCTAGCTTGCATCGCCCACGCTCTCCTTTGTTGGCGAGCAACACATAATCGCCCTCCTCAATATCACGGCCTTTGACGTCTTTATTGTAAAGATTGTTGGCCTGTGCAAGTAACATAGCTTCTTTGAGATCGTCCCTCATTTTTCTGACATATTGGTCATAGTCTGTGACATTGTTATCCCGATCCACGCTCTGGAACATCAAATCGACAGGCAGTCTGGGAATCCGACCGTACATGAGGAAAAACGGGGCAAAGCCGGTTGACTCGTGTACAGTACAGTTGTAAGCGAAAGTCAAGGTTTGCACCATTTGCGGCCAGTCTTGTTTGGTTCTCGGAGGCAACGCCCTGATCATATTACCCAAGGTGCGATTGAACCTCTCGACTTGGCCGTTGCCCATCGGGTGATAAGCTGTGGTTCGTGACTTCTGTACGCCAGCAATTTGCAAAAGTTCCTTGATCAACCTGCTCTCAAAGTTCGCTCCTTGGTCTGAGTGAATTCTTTGTGGAAATCCATAGACACAAAAGAACTTATCCCATAAGTGACGAGCGACTTGAGCTGCTGACTGGTTCTTGCACAGGAAAGCATTCGCCATTTTCGTGAAGTGGTCTGTTACCACTAATACATTGACTAATACATTGACACTTTTGCCAGAAGAATCCTCAGCACACCAGAAGTCAACACACACTAATTCTAATGGGCTGGTGGTTCTAATGCTTTCTAACGGGGCTCTTCCCTCTGGTTCAGGGGTTTTGCTGACCACACAACGTTGACAGCATCTTACATACTCCCGGGTGTCACTCTCCATACCGACCCATGAAAATCTCTGTCTTGCCAAAGACAACGTTCTTCCTTGGTCTTGATGGCCTGCCTCGTCGTGGATGCCACACAGGACTACACTGACCAGCGAATCAGGGACAATGAATTGGTGACGTGTAAACTTAGTCACTGGGTCCTTGCAGATGCGGTACAATATACCATCCAACAGCTTTAGTCTGTCCCATTGCTTCAGTAGCCTCAGAGCCTTATAAGGTTCTTTAGCTCTTTCTCTACGAGACGGTCTCCTACCTCGACACACATAGAAGAGAACTCTTGAAAGCACATGATCACCTTCCTGCTTCTCTTGAAGCTCTTTCAGTGAGTAGACAGGTAAGGGGTTCTGACCAACTGGTAATGTCTGTTGGATTTCTTGAGCAAGCCAAGATATAACTCTATTCCATGCTCCCACTTCCCACTGTGCATGAGCTTCCAAGACAGCAGAAACTTGATCAGAGGACAAGGAACACTGATCCAAAGGATGTCCAACACACTGGCAGTTTGCGCTGAACCTAAAGGAATTCTGAACTGTCTCCTCTCTTATCTGTTCAGACTGTTCGAGCAGATGGTTGTAGGGCTCCGCCACTAGTCTCTGACTCACACGGCTGGGGACAAATGGCTGACGGCTCAATGCGTCGGCGACCACATTTTTGGCACCAGGTATATACTTGATGTCGAAGGTGTACGGGGCCAACTTAGCCACCCACCTCTGTTCGCACGCGTCTAGTTTCGGCTTTGTTAGGATATAAGTCAACGGATTATTGTCCGTCCAGACTGTAAAAGGATGTCCCTTTAGCCAATGGCTAAATTTATCACAGACGGACCATTTCAATGCTAGAAACTCAAGACGGTGCACGGGGTAGTTGGACTGAGCCCGTGTGAGTGCCTTACTAGCAAAGGCGACAGGTCGTGCCGTAGATTCCCCTTCGGGTATTTGTGATAATACTGCCCCTATACCATCCAAAGAGGCATCCGTAGAAAGAATGAATGGCTGGGTGAAGTCAGGGTGAGCTAACACTACAGAGTTCAGAAGAGCTGACTTGAGCTGTTCAAAGGATTGAATGCACTCTCTAGTCCAGTCTGACGGGCTGAGTTTCCTGAAGATAGTGCCTCCTCTTGAGTAGCCCTTTTTTCCTTTGGCTGTGGCAGTTAAAGTGAAGAGTGGTTTGGCAATACTGGAACAGTTAGGGATGAACCGTTGGTAATACATGACCATACCCAAAAAGGATTTGATCTTTCTTGGTGAAGGTGACACTCCATCATCCATCATGAAGTTCTGTTCGGTGACGGCAGTAATGGCTGCAATTTTGTCGGGATCGGTCGCAACTCCATGCTCATTCACGACATGGCCGAGAAATCTGACACTCCGTCTCAGGAAGTAACATTTCTTAGGTGCCAGCTTCAACCCATGAGTACTCAATCTGTCAAAGACCATCTCCAACCTTTCCAGGGCTTTTTGTTCACTGGGAGCCACCACTAGAAGATCATCCAAGTAGCACAGCAGAGTAAGGAAGTTTTGGTCTCCAAATATATTCATCATAAGCTGCATGAAACTCGCTGGGCTGTTGCATAGCCCCTGTGGAAGACGATTGAACTCATAGAGACCTAGAGGTGTGGTAAAGGCTGTAAGTCTTTTGTCTTCCTCACACATGGAGATGTTGTAGAAGCCAGATGTGAGGTCCATCGCGCTGAACAAAGCATTCCCTCCCAGGGCAGCAAGACAATCGGCTTGATGAGGAAGAGGGTGTGCGTCCTTTATCGTGCGTGAATTCAACCAGCGATAATCAACACAGATGCGGAGGTCACCACTCTTCTTCCACACAAGAACTAAGGGAGAGGCCCACTCACTGCTGGATTTACGGATGATGTCTCGTTCTTCCATCTCTGATAATACTTGGCGTAGCTTCTGATAATGCCCTGGAGGCACACGCCAATAAGGTAAACGGAAAGGGCAGTTGTCAGACAGATGGATGCGATGCACAAAGTCTTTCGCTCTCCCACAGTCTAGCTTGTGCTTAGAGAATACATGTTCAAACTTCTGGACCAAGTGCAATAACTGGCCTTTCCATTGAGGTGACACTTCACAAGAGTCAATGTCTAAGTCACTCAATCCCATCTTCTGCAGAATGTCCTGGATGTCTGGTTCAGGTGGATCATCATGCAGAGACTGACTCTGTGTTTTCACAGTTGTAAAGGGTCGCTCAGAATCCAATTCCAAATCTTCCAATGCCACACAAGGAGAAACATTGACAACTTTAGAATTTTTCTTCAAAGTGATAGGCTTGTCATACGGGTTGAGCATTCTTACTGGTACCCATCTATCAGTGGTCATGGAAACCACCACACGTCCCACAATGATATCTTTTTTATGGGTTGGCGACTTGGTTGGTTCAATCAACACCGCGCTGCCCTCAGAAATAGGTGTTGTAGGAGGTAACTTGGCCCACACCAGGTGTTCCCGCTTAGGCAGCAGCGTGACTGCTTGAACCAGTTTGGCAGTTCCTATGATGTCAGGCATCTCATCACCTCTCCATCTGTTAAGACCAGAAAGCACATTGAGGAACTGTTCAACATCAGAATCATTAGTTGATTCAGGCCTGTTCACTACACGCCAGTATGAGGGGTTCTGCTTAACACTCTGAGGTCTGAGGGTATCGCCGGCGATACCACCGTGGTTTTTTCTTATCAGTGTGAAAGAGACTCAAAATACTCTGTCAATGTTGCACATACAATTAAGAGTTATACACCATTTTAATCTGTGGAATATCTTCTTTCATTTGTATACACTCAGAGTAAAAACAAAATGTTGTGCTTTTTGTAAAATAAAGAAAACTAACATGATGCGTGATCTCTCGTCTCCCTCTGAACGAAGTCCAATCTGATAGTTCTTAGAAAATGAACTGTAACTTAGTGAATACTAATGACAAAAAAATTACACTTATGTCTAAAAAAACGTTAAGATGTCAGGTTTTAAAACATATGAGTCAAATCGAAAACAAACCTTCTGTGTTTATGTAATCTGTATGAAAAGAGAGCCATGTCAGAAGTCTGTGATTCAGCTCATTATCCGCTAATGTGGCCACGCCCACGGAGCCAGCGCTATTCAGACACAAATTCAGTCAATACATGCATACATCATCTCAATCGTGTATTTATTGTCTTCAAAAGTGTTTTGAATAGCCAAATTTAGCGATCTCTTGCCTCTGTTAGTTCCTTGATTGTCACATGATATGCCTCTTCTTTTACTGAGGAATTTGTGGACAAAAGGGGCAGAGCGCCCTCCGGCTCAAGTATGAATTAAAAACACAGCATCCAGCGCTCATAATGATGACAATAAATATAGAATAATAAATATTACTCCTCTGTATAGAAAAGTGATATATACATATGAGAATCCATCAATATTTCTCCAAATGTGTATGCTTTTAAGCATATTAAGAAATTATGGTCAATATAAGATTTTAAGAGTCAAAATGTGAAGCTTGAGTCTTAGATCTTCTTAATGATGTATAGTTTTTTCAACTGCACATCAACTTTTAGGCACTATAATATAACAAATATAGTAGCCTATATGAAATGCCCTAGAGGTAGGAATGTTCAGACGCTTTGCATCACAGAAATACATTATATTTTAAAGTATATTAAAATAGAAAACCATTATTTGGTTAGAGACTTGAGACTTCTTTTAAAAACATTATAATGGCAATGTGTTCAATCTTTTGACTGGTAGTGTAATTTAACATAGGCCTATACAAAATTTTCTTCATATCATGTGCAATAATACGTGCATGCATGAGATCACAAAAATCATGTTTTTTTTTTGGACTTTAATCCTGTTATCAACATGATCACAGAGGGTTTTTTCACAGCCTACCTGACTGAAAGGCCTCATTAATATGCAAGTCATTTCAGGTCATTATTATTCAATTCTTTTGTCTTTTCAGGTGAGAATCACCCATTATACATGAGGATTCACGCTTCCATGCATACTGTGTTTCTTGACCAAAAGTGTCTTAGAAAATTTAAATCTCTCTATTGTTTTATATGAAGGAGTAGGAAGGATAACTTTTACTTCATTCTGAAGCAAAAACTATAGTCTACAACCTCCAATACCCAGAATCCTTGTGAACACAGTTTTAATATATTTTTTTTTGGCCTTATTTCAGTGACTTAAGTTTTTTGTTTTTTCAATAACCACGCATAAACGTTATTCCTTCAAAAACACAAACATGTACATACATGTTCCTCACATATTATTGTAGCCTAGTTTGTGCTGAATACAGTGTAATGACACTTTTGTCATTAATATGTTTATGAACAACTGAAAAAAGCACAAATGTCAGGGCATGTCAAAACTTCTCCAGGGCCCCAAAAATCCTCAGACCCCTGAGGGTTAAACCGGCTCAAGATGAATTTAAGAACATTGGTGCCCAGTATCAACTCGTCCCGTTGGCCCGTAACAACCAGCGTAGGTACACTGACCTCGTACTCATACACTCTCATCTTCAGCTGGTAAGTACACTTTGGCGCAACCTGAACTCCACCACATCCAACCAGCATAATGTTGGCTTGCATCTCACACTGATCCAGAGACAAGCCAGCATCCAGCAAACAGGATTCAGCAACTTCGCTAATGGTGCAAGCCATAGAGCCGCTGTCCAACAAAGCTCTTAAAGGAATGCTGTCATTGACTAAAACGTCAGTATAGAAAAGGCTGTCTGCCCGTGCCAACTGGGTCACATTCTGAAACAGAATCAAATTATCACTAGCCACAGACTTACAAGTCGACTCGTATATGCTTGATGCATCATCTTGGAGGGTATGAAATTCTTCACCCACACTATCCCCTCCCAAGTGTAGGTGTGTCAGTTTCCCTGAACCTGAGGGTGGCTCCCAGACTCTACACTTTTTCTAGGGAAATCCCTGCGTTGGTGACCAACTTCTAAGCAGATCAGGCATCTTCTCTTTGACATGCAGTGTGACCGTGTGGAATGGGTTCTCTCATGGCAAACACGACATCTGGATGGACGTGACCAAGAGGGCAAGTGCGATCTACTAGGGGCAGCCTGTGTATTGGTACGGTCAAGCACCCTTTCCAGCATGCTGAGCACTCGCTCTAACGTACCCGTGTCAGTCAAGACTGTATGTGGAGGTGGTGTGGTGATCTCAGGCTTAGTGGTCTGGGTACTGGGGATGCACACTGCTGCGTTCACTGCAGTATTGTCCACAGTAGTAGTCTCTGTGTGACTGACGGTGGCAGTAGCTACTTGGAATGAATGGCCAGGGACAGAGTAAGAGCGTAGTTTCTTTGTTCTCAGCTCCCTTTGATGCTCATCGATCGCTTCTTGAACCTCTGCTGAAGACCACTTGGTGATAGGCTTGCATCTGAACACACTAGAAAGATCAGCATCAGAGCAGTTCCTAATAAACATCATTGTGATTTCTTGTGAAATGTTTTTCATTCCGCCACCCTGTTTCTGCAGGTGATTATCACCGATTTCGGCTGCATTATTGAGACGGACCCAATAGTCGACAGGGCTTTCTTTGTCATGAGGCAGAGTGGAGTAGAAGTCTGCCAGCGGGAGACAAGACTCTGGGCTTTCACTGAAATAACGTAAGAGCATTTTGTAAATGGTCTCGGGAGCAACAACCAAGTCCGGTGAGGGGTTACTTTTCAGCCCTACTTTAACAATGTTTTTAGCTCTGCCCAGAAGATGATTCAAGATTTCATTGGCGTGCTCTGCTTTTGGGAGGTCGCACTTCTGTAAGTATACCTCCATTAACTCTATCCACTCATGAACAGTATGTTTATCTGTACCATCACCACGGAAAATAGGAGGCTCCCTTTTATCAGATCGGACAATCAGATTCAACCTGGATAAGTCGAGAGTAGTGCTAGCCAGCTCGCTTTTGACTGTTTTGGGGGTAGTCTGATGCCCCAGAACAGAAGGACTACGATCAGCTAAGAGCCGGTCCAAAATACTATCACCAATTTGGCTACCAAGCTCCTCAAGTAGCTCTGTTATCTGCAAGCGAGAATCATCATTTATCGGGGTAGGCGTGAATGATGAAGCACCAGAGTTTACTTTTTCCCCCATTTGTGAAAGGCTAAATTTGACATCGCCAATTTGATCATTTTCTTTACGTCTCACAACAGCATCTGGACTGCTGAAATCTCTACCCCTCCCCAAGACTGGTGTAAACATGTTGTACATTTTACTTTCTGTAATCAGCTGTACATAAAATAAATTGATTCAAATAAATTGTCTTAATGATTCAATGTCCGATCCAAAAGTCAATGTCTTAATGATTCCGTGTATGATTCAAAAGTCAGTATCCTAATAATTCCGTGTATGAATCGAAATTCAATGTCTCAGTGATGTGAAAAAACCTGAATGTTACTGAAATGAGGAAACTTCATCAATTGATGCTGGAAGACAGGACTCTACCCCCGACTTGACAACTGGCAACAACTGCAACAACTGGCAACGACCGGCTTGTTGAATCCAGGATGGTCACAGCAACAGCTCCACGTGAACAGACAACACCCGGTGATCGGCTGCGGCTGATCAGTTGTATCCAAGATGGTCACGGCACCAGTTTTATGTAGACACATAATGAATTTTACTCTGGAGACAACAGGCCAGCTCCGAAACAGTATTTATTGATCTGGAAAACATGGGACACTTGATCAGAGAAACATCAGTTGCGCTAAATTCTTCCGTTAACACAACTATGACTGGAAGAAGGGAGAGAGAAAAAATGCGTCCTGCCTCGTCAGCGTCCACTCGCGCTCTGAGGCTGACGCAACTCACGTACTCCCAATAGGAATAGTGCGCAACACAGACAAGCGTCCCATACGAACAAACACTACAATGCATGGTTCCCACTCACAACAATACATGACCCGTGCAGGAATCCAACACTCAGTGAAATTAATTGACTTAAAATAATTAGAAAAATAGTTTTGGGAAGTTCACTGCATAAAAATAAAATATGATCAAATAAAATAAAATAATCTTTTCTCAACAGGCTACACGTGTGCAGTGGGACCGGCAGCTTCAGTCAGAACATTTTGGTTCTGCCTTCTCCCTGGACGTTCAGTTGACTGAAGGATGGTCCACACCGTCCCATCCTTTCCCTTTTCCACAGCCACCTCCGGCCGAGATGACTCTAAGGGCGGGCTGAGCACTCCAGCTGGCACAAGTGCAGGTACTGGTTCGGGAAAGCCTAGGACAACAATATAACACTAATAAGAATAATAATAACAAAAATATAATAATAATAATAATAATAATATCATCACAATAATAATAATATTCTAATAATAATAACAATAACAATTACTTAGCCCAAGAATGATAGTAATATTCTAATAATAATAATAATAATAATTTTATAATATTATAATATAATAAAATAATAATAACATGAACAGCAGAACTAGTAAATATGGGTTTTTCCAAGTTTACCTGGAACGTCAGCTATGAACGGAACATCTGGTTCCCTAATCTCCGAGGAAGATAGCCGCCTCTTTTTCCTTTTTACGGACTCTGACTCACTCTCTGATGAGGATGAACTGTTGTCTTGCACCCAGGAAAGGTCGCTGTCACTTTCCACCTCAGACAGCGCCCCTGCATCAGAGTCATCACTGTCCAGATTGTGAAGCATTTCCAAGGCCATGGCAAAAGTCATATTTCTCTTCATTCTATTATTTGTATTAGACATTTTCTAAACGCTCGCTATAAACTCTTTATAAATCTATTTTATAATAATAATAATTTGGCAATAATAATTTGTAGTCCAAGAATTAATATTTATAATCAAATGAGCATATGCTAATAGTACTGGAGACGCTGACAGAGACGATAAACCGCGGGAAAGAACAATAGAATCGTACGAGATTTAGAGCGGTCAATATGACCGTTATGGCTTTAATAGGTAGAAATGCTCATATTTGTTTTGCCTTTTATGTAATTTAAATAAAATCTATTGTAAGTAAAAATAGAAACACTTTTAGGAAAAGTCACAAACCAGCAAGATCGTATTTTTTTATTCAACAAAGTTATTGTACATATACATTTCAAAACAGTCATTTTGACCGTCATGGCAGTTCTAGTATTAAAGGGTTAGTTCACTTTTAAATAAACTTTTCCTGATAATTTACTCACCCTCATGTCATCCAAGATGTCCATGTCTTTCTTTCTTCAGTCGAAAAGAAATGAAAGTTTTTGATGAAAACATTCCTGGATTTTTCTCCATATAGTAGACTTGAATGGGCACCAAACGATTAAAGGTCAAAATTAGTTTCACTGGAGCTTCAAATTGTTCTACACGATCTCAGATGAGAAATAAGGGTCTTATCTAGTGAAACCATCAATCATTTTCTGAAAAAAATTGAAAATTATATAAGTTTTAATCTTAAATGCTCATTTTGAACTAGCTCTCTTCCTCTCCTCTATTAGAATTCCAGCAGTGTAGACACTGCTAAGCGTATTACTGCCCTCCACAGGTCAAAGTTTGAACACATTTTTATATGCAATATGCTAGTTCAATAGTATATAACAATTATCCCCGTTTCGACTGACAGGCACGCGATTGGTCCAGACATCCTCCGGTCAGACTAGCGCGCGCTCTGTGTAAACAGGCTAGCAGATCTCCTCAGAAAGATTCAAGTTCAGTACTGTAGAGTGTAGTGTAGTATACTGTGTGTAAGTTAGTTCTGTTTATTAATAATATTTGAGAAATGTCGCTGTCAAATTTGTCACGCACGCCTGTGGAAAAGGACGACGAGGATGAAAACGTTGAACAGCCTGTGACTGATGTTGGGGAAGTTAATAGAGTAATGTCTAGTTGTGAAGCAGTTAGCGGTGATCGAGATGTCGAGTTAGCCAAAATACGTGCCTTTTGCTGTAAAGGGTGTAAACTCAACAATGGAGAGCTGTGTTTTCTGTCATTTGATGAAGATTTCGTTTACGAGATACGTCTGTCTATGGCCTCTCTCACCGAATACGAGAAAGACCTGGTCCTGTTGGGGAAACTAAGTTGCCACTTTCACAATTCCAAGATGACAAGATGCTCAAAGAAGAAAGTGCAGCAAGAGCGTCAGCACCAAAGGACAGATAATTACGTTAATGGCAGGAGAGTCTGTCGTGAGACATTCAAGTTTTTACATTGGTAAGTAAATTTAAAATTTAAGCAGCTCTTAATTCAGAACTAGCTATGTATTAGGGCGAAATGCATTGTTCTACATTTTAGTGACAGTGTGCTGTTCTTGTTTTTATTTTAGCATAAGCCAAAACAAGTTGACAGCTCTCCTGAGGCATTACAAAAAACATGGGTTGACCCCCCCCTGTAAAAACATCTGGTGGCCGTCAGAAATCAGATAAGCGCCTGCTCACGGATGATGACATCTGTCCAGGGGTGAATCTAACGGGGTGGCAACTGCCAGTGGCGCCTGCAGCTGTACGGCTGTACCCACTGTGTGTACCATTTTTTTTTAAATAGGCTCATTTTCCAACTCTCCTAGACTTAAACAGTTGAGTTTTACCGTTTTCTAATCCATTCAGCCGATCTCTGGTTCTGGCGGTACCACTTTTAGCATAGCTTAGCATAGTTCATTGAATCTGATTAGACCGTTAGCATGACGCTTAAAAATGAGCAAAGAGTTTCAATATTTTTCCTATTTAAAACTTGACTCTTCTGTAGTTAAATCGTGTACTAAGACCGATGGAAAATGTAAAGTTGGGATTTTCTAGGCCGATATGGCTAGGAACTATAGTCTCATTCAGGCGTAATAATCAAGGAGCTTTGCTGCCGTACCATGAGTGCAGCAGGCGCAGATATATATTACGCAGATATGATGATATTATCTCCTTTAGTGATACAAGCTCAGACTCATTTTGAATCTCTTGATGTTTTTCATATAGTGCCTTTACTTGGTGCCTTGATGGATATTAAAATCTTATTTATTTATCAATTTTAAACAGTATATAGATGACTATTTTGTGGTAATGCATTGTTTGTGAACACAATTGTGTAAGTCAGGCCATAAATCTCCAAAAACTAAGCACGGGCGCTTGCTTTGGTGTTGCCACCCCTCATAGACCTCATGCCACCCCTTTGCCACCCTATAAATAATTTCCTAGATCCGCCCCTGCACCAGGTAATACTAATCCTGTGCGAATAGGGCTATAGAATGTATTGACAGTATCGTCAGTTGAGGCTCGTGCAGCCTGTCTAACTCGCTGAGAAATCAACACTATATGCGCAACAGCACACACAAAAGAAACATGAGCAAACATACTGCGGTAGAAAAAAAGATAAATATTCTAGATAATATATGCAACAGTGAGCCATTCATTATTGAATGTGTCATGATCACCGTCTGTTCCCATCACGTTCCTGTTCACTCCGGACTCCATTTCCCATAATCCTCCCTTGCTCATCACCTGCACTCACTCCACAATCACTCCACACTAATCACCACACCCAGCTGCCACGCATTACCAGGACTATAAAGGACTTTCACACACACCACCTCACCGCGAAGTCTTGTTAACTATTGTTGCAATTCTAAGCGTTACCCTGTGTTTATCCTGTCTGTTCCTGCTTTTGACCCTCGCTTTGTTATCCTGTTCTGTGATTGATATCTGCCTGCCTCTGACCATTGCCTGTATTTTGACCACGATTCTGCCTAGCCCTTGCTGTTCCTGTTTGCCCCTGCTTTGACCCTGCCTGTACGACCACTCTTACTTTAATAAAGCTTGCAAATGGATCTCTGCATGAGTCCCGCCTCGTTACAGAAGACTTCGCCGCCACCACGATCCAGCAGCTTGCCCGGAGAGCATTTGAACGGTATGGACATTGCTCAATTGTTGTTGTGGAGTACGCAGGGTACACGTTCTCTGGAGGAATATATTGGTGAATATCTGGACATTGCTTACTATTCTGATCTGCCTGACTGTGCATTAATAGACTTTTTCTGTGATGGCGTTAACCAGCCACTCCAGAACAAACTACGTTCATCACTCAGTAACTTTATGGATTATGCTTTATTGACTGTTGGCTCTCCGTTTACTGTGGGTGTTGCGGAGAAATGCGACACCACGGTGAATTATGTAATGGCTGCCACACCAATGGACACTCACAAAATGGCGGCTACCATCACAAAAACACAAAGTCAAAACACCGCTGATCGCCCAGAGCCACGTCACGTCTCCGCTGATCGCCCAGAGCCACGTCACGTCTCCGCTGATCGCCCAGAGCCACGTCACGTCCCCGCTGTTGTTCCAGAGCAGCCCTCTCTCCTTGTTAGTTCTGTCATGGCCAAGAGGGCTGTTTTCACTTTTTATGTCTTGGCTGTCATGCGTGCGTGGAGGATGTACTCGAGCTCTATGGACTTGGGAGCAGTCTGCCAGCCCGAGCCCGCTGTCGTCCCCGAGCAGCCCGCTGTCGTCCCTGAGCAGCCCGCTGTCGTACCAGAATGGCCTGCTGCCGTCTCAGAGCAGCCGTTTGCCCCGCTGGCCGCTTCACTCTCAAGCCCACCGGTCGCAACGCTCTCAAGCCCGCCGGTCGCAGCGCTCTCAAGCCCGCCGGCCGCAGCGCTCTCAAGCCCGCCGGTCGCAGCGCTCTCAAGCCCGCCGGTTGCAACACTCTCAAGCCCGCCGGTCGCAACGCTCTCAAGTTCGCCGGTCGCAACGCACCTCAGCTGTCTGGATGCGATGAACAAGATGGCTGTTTCGCCAGTGCCCACGGGCAAGATGGCCACCCCTTCGGTGTCAAGGAACATAGGGGGTGTTCCAGCCATCGAGTCCGCTCCAGAACCTGTGCTACTTGACCTGTCGGCGCCCCACGAGCTCCTTGTCCACGAATCGACCATGGCCACCATTGATTTCCCCAAGAACTTTTTGGGGGAGGGCAGTATACCTGAGGGTGGGGAGCTTGTGGGTGGGTATCCTGCCCGGCCACTGCCGTCATCTGCCTTTGAACTGTCACGGTCGCCCATGGACTATAATCCACTAGGGCCATTAATGGACTTTGACCCACCGTGGTCATCTTTGGACTCTGTCCCGCAGTGGCCGCCCAAACCACCTGACCTGCCATGGCTGCCCAAGCCACCTGACCTGCCGTGGTTGCCTGAACCACCTGACTTGCCGTGGCTATCCGTGGCACCTGACCCGCCATGGCTACCTGTGGCACCTGACCCTCCATGGTGGCCGAGTTCCTGGAACCTGCATTGGGGACCCTGTTCATGTCTGCATACCAGTCCCCAATGCACCCACCCCCCCTCCCTAGCTGTTCTGTTTACGTCGCGAGGACGCGCCTTCCGGGAGGGGGGCATTATGTCATGATCACCGTCTGTTCCCGTCACGTTCCTGTTCACTCCGGACTCCATTTCCCATAATCCTCCCTTGCTCATCACCTGCATTCACTCCACAATCACTCCACACTAATCACCACACCCAGCTGCCACGCATTACCAGGACTATAAAGGACTTTCACACACACCACCTCACCGCGAAGTCTTGTTAACTATTGTTGCAATTCTAAGCGTTACCCTGTGTTTATCCTGTCTGTTCCTGCTTTTGACCCTCGCTTTGTTATCCTGTTCTGTGATTGATATCTGCCTGCCTCTGACCATTGCCTGTATTCTGACCACGATTCTGCCTAGCCCTTGCTGTTCCTGTTTGCCCCTGCTTTGACCCTGCCTGTACGACCACTCTTACTTTAATAAAGCTTGCAAATGGATCTCTGCATGAGTCCCGCCTCGTTACAGAATGAATCAGCTGTTTGAACGAATTGGTTGAATCAATGATTCACTCAATAAGACAGTGACTTGCCACCATCTACTGGTGGTTTAATTTCATATTTAAAAGTATCATTGCATTTTTCCAACATTTCATATTCGTATGTCAACAAAAGTAAAACGTTAATCTAATAAGATTATTTATGCATTTGTAATTTTGAGTAAATTAATTTATGGAACCTCATATCTTCATTAAACAGTCTGAATAAATGCATCTAAATGGCACTTTCGATGCAGCTTCTGTGTTTTCTCTGCAGTGGAAAGATGGAGTTGATACTGATTTCATTTGAATAGTAACAACCATATAGTGTCTTATAGTGTTGTAGTCAAGACCACCTAAACCGAGACCAAGACAAGACCAAGACTTTGAAGGGTCGAGACCGAGTCAAGACCAAGACCAGTGCAAGTCCCCACACTGCATGACACACTTATGATAAAATGAGGAATATGCATACGATTGGCACTTCTCTCGTGTGTGTGGGTGTGTAAGAGAGAAGTTTTGATAAAACAAACACTTAAGAGCTGAAATTAACTTAACCATTTATTCAGAACTCCTTTTCCATGGTTTGCCATCCACCTAACACAATGTAGGTGTT
This sequence comes from Megalobrama amblycephala, assembly GCF_018812025.1. Classification (NCBI taxonomy): domain Eukaryota; kingdom Metazoa; phylum Chordata; class Actinopteri; order Cypriniformes; family Xenocyprididae; genus Megalobrama; species Megalobrama amblycephala. Next base: position 20,149,871 of record NC_063044.1, read on the forward strand.
TCAGCCATAAAATTACAAAAATTGTAATTGGGAGAACCTTAAACATTGATGACATTATATGCCAAACCTGAATGAACTGCAGTGGCAAAACACTCCTAACAAGCTCACCACCAAGGATAAACATAAAGCTGTAGGTAACAATAAAAAAAAAAAAAAAAAATCAAATATGATCAATGGGAAATTTGTTTAACGTAGCGTTTGGTTACATTTAAGAAAAATGAGAGATTGCAACATTTTGTGACCCAAACGTGCACGATGGGGTCTCATTATAATACCCCCTCTACTAAAAACCCTCTCCACTGGTGCAGAGGAGTCAGGGACCGACAGCACCTTCGTTCTTGGTCACCCCCCTGACTAAGGTCCTTCTCCCCCGATCGCACAGTTGGCCTGCTTTAGGAAGAGTCCTGGTGTTTCCAAACTTCTTCCATTTACGGATGAAAGAGGCCACTGTACTCATTGGGACCTTCAATGCTGCAGACAGTAGCTCAAGGTCCTTTCTGATGCCGTCCCCTCCACTCTCTTCACTTGTCCACTGTCATTACTGCGGTGTATATTAAAAACAAACAAACATCAAAATATATTATCATTTAATACTTACACTTTATATTGTTTCCCCTGGGGGCTCGATATATTACTAATTATATGGAGAAACATTACACAACAGAATCCTATCTATACTTTGTAAATAAATTAAAATCAACCTAAGTGCATTTATATTCAATTAAGTAATCGAAAATCACAAAATGTTAATAAATCAACTCGAAAAAGAAGTGACAGTGATATAGACAACAATTTCTTACCAAATTGCCAGTAATCAGCCAGATGTATGGTGAATCTACAAAAAGGAAAGAAATGGTTCACTGAAAAGTCCTTAAAATGAGGAATTTAATTTTTACTACAGACCTATTCGTATTTTTGGGGTATTTATGGCGGTGAATGAGAGAATAAATTAAATATATTTTTTGTATTCCCATTTTCTCAAATAGCAAAAGAAAAACTAAACAACAGTGTTTTCACAACTTTCAAAAAGATGAAAAAAATAGAGAGAGATTGATAACCGATTTACCGTCACTCCCATAGCTGCTACAGGAAATCATATTCACTGAAAAAAATTATTTTGGCCATGCTTAAATTAAGCATAATTACATTTTGCTTGTTTATATCATTTAAATTTAGTTTTTGATTTTAATAAAAAAAAAATTAATTGGTTTTATGGGAATTACAAGTGTTTTGAACCAAGCTGTGTAAATTCATTAAAGTCAGTTAAAAAAAATTAAGTTGGTTCCTTGCGCATGCGCAGTTGCGCACACAGTTGCTTTGGCGCCTTTCCAGTCAGCTTACTCAGAGACGACGAGTTGAACTTGAAGGGTTTCGTCTATGGGGGTAAATTGATGCCAAAACCATTGAAAATGGACAGACTAAAAGTCACAAACAGATATTACAACTTGTAAACACAAAACACAATCTACAAATAGATAAAAAATCCGCAAACAAAGTCCTCATGATACGCAAATGTAAAACAAGATCTACAAATAGATACAAAGTCCTCAAACAAACTCTTTGTGATCCACAAATATAAAGCATGATCTACAAAAATATTAAAAATCCACAAATAAACAAATCCTGATTCACAAATAGAAATCAGCGACTTGTACTTGAAAACCAGAATTTGAATGAATGTAAATTGACTTGTTTGCAGGTGAAGATCATGTTCTGTTTGTAGATTGTGTCACATTTGTTTTCATAATTCTGACATTATTGTTTCGCTGTTTTGACAAAATAATGCCATAATCATTGAAAATGAAGAGACTATGAGTCAAAAATGCATATTACAATTTGTAAACACAAAACAAGATCTACAAATAAATTTAAAATCTGCAAATGTAAAACACAATCTGTGAATAGATTCCAAATCTGCAAACAAACTCCTCATGATCCGCAAATGTAAAACTAAATCTACAAATAGATAAAAAATCCACAAACAGACTCTTCATGATTCACAAATAGAAATCAGTGACTTGTACTTGACAACCAGAATTTGAATGAATGCAGAGTGATTTGTCTGCGCATGAGGGTCATTATTTGCTTGTAGATTGTGTTGCATTTGTTTTCAGAATTTTGGCACAGATATTTCGCTGTTTTTTCCATAAAAAAATCTACAAATGCCCTCCTCACAATTTGCAAACAAACACGGTCTAACTTGTATTGTCAAACCGCTGTAAAAAGACATTCTTACACATTCTGTGCAAAGCTCAGCATGCAAGTGTTGAATCTGTGTTTGCAGATCACAGGGCATTCACAGATCCCTCTGCACACGTCTACAGATCTTTTTGGCACTATCTTTCCGCAGAGTGTGTGACTACGATCCACACGTGTAGTCAGCCAATCAGGGGTATTGCTTCAATGTGATGTCACGCCCCCTCAATAAGCCCTTTTCAAAATAAGAGCGGAAACTTCTCTGATGGGTGGGCTGGGCTCACTGCCATTTACCGTTGCCGGTGTCACAGCGCACAGCTCACAAGATGGGTTGTCAGGTAGGCAGTCGCTCGACTAAGTAGCTGTGTGACATTTAAAGAATAACTTTATCGCACCCAGTACGTTAACGTTATGCACTGTCGTTAAAACTGCCCAGAAACCGGCTCACCAACAGCCTGGCGTTAGCCAGTTAACCCCATAACTTGTCCAACTAACGTTAGCCTAATAATATCATTTAGCTTTAGCTATAGCTGGCTATAACCAAACATGTGTTTACAGCATAGAACAACAGCACATACAGTTAACGTTAGCAGTTCTTGCACATTTTGTGCCAACAGCAACAAAATAAACGTTCGCTGGGGACGTATCGGCACTGTGTCCCCGTAGCATTTATGGCAAATATGTAAGTTAATGACACACTGAACATAGCATTAGGGTTAACTAGAACAACTCCTCATAGTCATGCTGTCAGTTAAGTTATTATCAGTGCCTGACAATTCAGCTGGTTGACTGTATGTGAAGCTGATGGTATATGGGGGAACATTTTAAGCATTGTTGCTGGGCAATCTTGCCGAGTGATTGTTGCTTGGGCACTTTCCCATTGAAAAAATACAATACATTGCTATCTGGATAATTTAGATCGGTCGTGGGCCCTGTGTCTCATCTGGTTGACCGTTTATGACAACATTGCCCAGAAACATTGCTAAACATTGCAAAAAGTGTGTGTGTTTGTTTTTTTGTTTGTTTCTCTGTGCTGGAGTTCTTTTAAAGGTGCCATCGAACATTTTTTTACAAGATGTAATATAAGTCTAAGGTGTCTCCTGAATGTGTCTGTGAAGTTTCAGCTCAAAATACCCCATAGATTTTTTTTTAATTAATTTTTTTAACTGCCTATTTTGGGGCATAATTAGAAATGCGCCGATTCAGGCTGCGGCCCCTTTAATTGCTCGTGCTCTCCGCCCCCTCCCCAGCTCTCAACTCTATCATTGCATAAACAAAGTTCACACAGCTAATATAACCCTCAAAATGGATCTTTACAAAGTGTTCGTCATGCATTCTGCATGCATACATCGGATTATTTGAGTATTCTATTTATTTTTGGATGTTTACATTGATTCTGAGTGAATTTGAGGCTGTTCTCTGTGGCTAACGGCTAATGCTACACTGTTGGAGAGATTTATAAAGAATGAAGTTGTGTTTATGAATTATACAGTCTGCAAGTGTTTAATAATGAAAATAGCGACGGCTCTTGTCTCCGTGAATACAGTAAGAAACGATGGTAACTTTAACCACATTTAACAGTACATTAGCAACATGCTAACGAAACATTTAGAAAGACAATTTACAAATATCACTAAAAATATCATGTAATCATGGATCATGTCAGGTATTATTGCTCCATCTGCCATTTTTCTCTGTTGTTCTTGCTTGCTTACCTAGTCTGATGATTCAGCTGTGCAGATCCAGACGTTAATACTGCCTGCCCTTGTCTAATGCCTTTCATAATGTTGGGAACATGGGCTGGCATATGCAAATATTGGGGGCGTACATATTAATGATCCTGACTGTTACGTAACAGTCGGTGTTATGTTGAGATTCGCCTGTTCTTCAGAGGTCTTTTAAACAAATGAGATTTATATAAGAAGGAGGAAACAATGGAGTTTGAGACTCACTGTATGTCATTTCCATGTACTGAACTCTTGTTATTTAACTATGCCAAGATAAATTCAATTTTTAATTCTAGGGCACCTTTAAGAACTTGATGGCTTTATCCAGTTTGTTATTAAATTTGTTATGAATTTTAAACTTGTGTCTTTATTATATCCACACACAAAATAGCTATTTTTAGTCGTCAAGCATATTGTTTTTAATTGTATTACCATCAAATCGCATGGATAGTGACGTTGCTGTCTTATGTCGATTCAGCATCTTAAACCTCTCTGGTGCAATCTAGTCCATATTTGAGGGCTTTTGCCATAGTGGTTTTTGATCAGGTTTATCGGATATATATTCCCCTCTATAGTATTTTCACTAACAGAATAAAGGTTTTACAAATCTACAGAAATCTAGAAACTACAGTTAGTAGTTACAGGCAAAACAGCCTTTTCCCTCAGCTGTCACTGTGTTGCTGCCCATTGTTGTGCCACGCATGCTCATCACACACTGGCAACTACCTGCACACTATATCACTATATAGATAGATACGTAACCACCTATCTATAGATGGAAGCATATAAAATGAGCTAAACCTTAAACATCTAGGCTACAGCATTGAAATCCAACATGCACATTAATGCAGCTTAACATTAATACAGGAACATCATGGTTATCAAACACTGATGGGATCGTTATACTGCATTTTGACTTTTTACTCTTCATAGTTTAGCTGAATGTCACTACTATTTTCACTTAAGTAAGGGTTTCAATGCAGGACTTTTGCTGGTCATGTAGTGTTTTCACAGTCTGGTCGTACTACTTTTACTGAGGTACTCTAAAGAAAGTGAATACTATTTTCACCACTCTAAAACAAAAATTCCCTACAGAAACAGTCGACCAGGACACATTGGATAGAGGGAGAACAAGTCTGCACCGGCCTGTGGTTATACAGACTGTCCAGAAAGAAAGAAAAAAATATATATATTTTACCAAAGTTATACATCACAAATTACTGTATAAACTAATTAACATTCGAAAGATTACGAAACATATTTTCATCACAATCAACGTTCATCTCCAACGTTTTTTTTTTTTATACTTAACGTTATATTTTAGCCCGTGGCGGAGGCCTCTTCCTGCAGCTTGCACACGTATAGCGTAATAAATACTTTATTTAATACTTTATTTTATTAATACTTTAATTAAGATGACCTCTACTCCCAACCAAAGTCCAGTGAGTATAACTGCTATTGTTTAAATGTTCTTGTTGTAACCTAGCTGAATATAGTGAGTGTAGCTAACCCTACAGTGCAATGGATAACGTTAAACGTTAATAAGGCTAGTAAGCTCAGTGACGTTAACCTCAAATAATCAATCAGCGTTTAAGAGTGTTCGACATTGTTGTCATGACAACCTAACCACCAATGTGGTCAAAAGTTCGACCCTTTATAAGTAACGTTAACGTTAACATCGATGGGCGCAATGGATTTGACCTTTTTTGGCCGCCCGCCACGTTGGAGCTTCAAGTATTGATTTTCATTAAATTTGGTTCATGAAATCTTGAGAAGTTAAGGAGGATACTGGTTACTTGTTGGAATTAAATCCAGTTACTATGCCAAAAGGGTAACCCTATGAATACTAGGGCTGTCAACGAATATTCTAAATTCGAATATATATTCGAATAGTTTAAAAAAAACGAATTTCGAAGGTGAAAATTAATATTCGAATTAAAAAAAATGTGGGGAAAAAACCGCCCGCGGTAGTAGAGGCGTGGCTGTCTGCTTTGTGAGTGGGCGCGCTAGCGCGCCTGAGGGTTCAGGGACAGGTCACAGGAGTCGCACTGTCTGGCAAGTTAACGCTTCTTGCATGGAAGATGGCAGAAAGTGCAGAGCCCAACTCGACCGCAGCAGAGAAAGCGATTTTAACCCCCCAAAATCTAAAAAGCCATGTCTGGAAGTACTTTGGATTTTGGTTGGTAGGAGGTAAAATTGTTGAGCCGCGAGATAAAGTTGTATGCAAGCTATGTAAGATACAGTTAGCATACAGTCTCGTCTTGACACTTACTTTGCTTCGCCCGCCACCAGCTCGTTGTCTGCAACACGACAAGAGGCCATAACGGAGGAATTAATTTCGATCATTTGTAAGGACGAAAGTGCGCTGGAATAAATTGCAGTCAGTTAATTACTGGAGGCAACAATAATAATCAAAAGGTGAACATTTATTAATAAGCAAATGTTTATTGTTTAATTATTATTCATTAAAGCTGCAGTCCACAACTTTTTTTGGTTAAAAATGATCCAAAATCAATATTTGAGCAAGTACATAACCAGCCAGTGTTCAAAACTATCTAATTATCTTGTCTCGATTCACAGTAAGCTTGTAATAATGTTTTATAATAAGAGCGACATGGCGGATTTCCGCGGGAAATTCAAGCATGCAGCAGTTCCTCTGTGCGTCATTACATCACGTCTGTAAACAGAAAGAAGGAGTCCCGTCGAGAGGCTGGTCGTTTTATCACGTGAGGATGCTGCCGGTAGCGGCACATTTATAGCCTTTTCTCACAGCAGCTGAAATAATTAAACGTATCATTTTGATGGTGGATTGTAATCCAGAAAGGTCCAAATGACAATCATCAGTGACAACTGGAGATTCACTCGTAGTCAAAAAGCAAAAGACTTGGACTGTGGAGTGGCTACAGAAATTGAAATCTACAGGTAACGCTATATACACATAGTCATAGCAATGCTGATGTTGTTAACATTAACAATTTGAGAACAATATACAATAATAATAATTTGCACGGTTTGGCATGATCCGAGCTAAGCGATCGTTACATTTAATCATCATTGGCAGCGATATTTATTGTAGGCCTAATGCTTTTTTCCTCAGTTGGTCAGAACAAAAGTGGAAGACATGTTACTTACTTGTTCAGATGACATTTTCCAGTGAAAATTCTTATATTGATCATACTTTCGAGACATAGGGCCCTATAATACACCCGGCGCAATGCGACGCAAAGCGCAGCGCAAGCGTGTTTGCTAATTTGCGTCCGGCGCCGTTCGCGTTTTCCCGTTCAGCGCCACGTCCTTAAATTAGTAAATGCATTTGCGCCAGTTAGTGCGCCCATGGGCGTGCTGGTCTAAAAAAGAGGTGTGTTCAGGCGCATTGCCGGCGCATTGCTATTTTAAGGAGCTGAAAATAGACTGCGCCATAGACCAACTCAAACCTAGTCTAAAGTCAATGACGCAATATTTTTTTGTTAGAGCGCGTTGGTAGAAACTGCGCCTCTGGGCGCGTCCACAGTGCGCGTTGACTTTGCTTATTACACACAGGGATGCGCATCACACAAACATGCCAAATATTAAAAACAAAAGGATTACAGTGTAAAAGAATATTATTGTGTAGGCTACATAAATATAAAAATGTAATGATGAATAGTCATTGCGTGTATTAGAATTAGGCTACCTATTTTCAATTCAGCCTATTACTACTTATAATGATGAACGAAATTGGCTAATTAATTGAACAATCGTGCCAATACACATATATATTAACTGACTCATCGCCAACAAATTCCGCCATGTAAATAGCAATCCACCATGGCGCGAACGCATCTCGCTCTTAAAGGGAATGGGAGATGACACTCTGATTGGTTTATTGAACATTACGCCCATTACTCATTAAGAGAATAGGGACAACCCATTTCAAAAATGCGCCCAGGCGCACGGACCGTTTTTCCGTTGTTAAAATAGCAAAAGTGGATTTGGACACGCCCTGAGTGCACCTGCGCCGCGCGCTTTACACTTTGCGTTTAGATCGTTAAAATAGGGCCCATAGAATCTGTGATTACAGTACAGTATCCACACCGGTGCGGTGACTGACAGCAAACATTAGATTCATCCGCGCTGACGGGCTGTGCCGATGCACAACGCACGTACAGATAACTGTTCCGCATATGACTGCAATTGCAGGTTTCAAACAAGAGATGGCGACAAAGAGGAAAAATCGCGGACTGCAGCTTTAAGCTTGTTAATAAATATTAATTTATTAAATATATTAATGAATGTTAATTTTCAGCATACTTTGGATTCATTTTAAGCAAGCAATACAGTCATTTTTAAACAATAGTTGAGTTAAAAAAACATTTAACCCAAACGCTGGTTTAAAACACCCCAATTGCTGGGTTTGTCTCTTTTCAACCTAAATTGGGTTTTTTACAACTCAGCATTTTTTAGAGTGCACTACCATTTACTGAAAGGTTCTTTGGGGAACCAAAAGTGGTTCTTTTATGGTATCACTGTGTAAAAACTCCCTTTTGGAACCTTTATTTTTAAGAGTGTGTAGTGCATATTTGAAGTATTGCATTGCAATACATATGATAATATAGTTTAAATTGGCTCAACAGGAGGGGAAAATCCTATCCAAAAAATGATTAAGGCATGGTTTTCATTTACTTAAGTGATTTTCCTTTTCTTTCATTTTACTGTAGGCCTAAACAGTTTGTTATCCCAAATAGTGGGTAGGTCTGTTAGGCTACTGTAAATAAATTACTGAACAAATTACTACCAAAAAAAAAAAAAAAAAAAAAGATAGCATCCTCAACAAACAAATAAGAGATTACCTTAGTTAAAGTTTGATTAATGTGGACATATAAAAATAAAACAAATATATATAAATGTGTAGCTATATAAAAATTTTAATAACAAATGTTAAATAAAAAGGTAAGGAATAAAGTGCTTTTTATTAGGAGCGGGGGCCTCCAACATAAAGTTGCCTAGGGCCTCCAAATGTCTAGAACTGGCCCTGAATGTAAGTAGCCTTTTTCGTGTTTAATAGCACTTTATTTATTTTTTTAACCTCAGGGTAAAAGTTATTTGTTTTCACATTTCTCAGAATTGTGTGCCTCATTTTATTTAACGTTAAACAGAAACATTACTTAAGTGTAGGCTACTGTACTGACTGAATAGATATTGCATGAATAAAGGATAAATGCACTGCTTCCACTGGTTTGATTATTTACCGTTTCATGTCAAGGAAAAGTTCCATGTTTACCACAGCACAGCTCGCTCGGAGCGTTCAATATGCTGTAAAACTTAAATTAATATTAATAATATTTGTTTCAATCACTGAATGAAGCCTGCTATATTTGGGACAAGAGTCGCGAGTCTCGCGACCCTAAATTGCTTGCACAAAACTCTTGATCAGCGCTCAAAATTTGTTTGTTCATTTAAACCGTTATGCGCAGAGAGCGTGAGGGTGAGAGAGAGTGAGGTCTGCAGTCTTGGCCATTAGTTGATTTACTTGTTTTTGTGTAAGTAATACTTGTCAAATATGTTTAAACTTAAATAGACTACCTATATAAGTAGTTATGTCTCTTTGTATTAATTTGTCCTGTTATTGATGTAATGCGCGTCATTGACAAAATGCGCAACCAGATGTTCGAATAGTTCGAATATTCGTGTTTTTTTTAGAGGGAATATTCGAACGTCATTTTTGAGCAATTTTGACAGCCCTAATGAATACTAGGTAAGTAGAAAGGTTTATTGTCACAATATAACATGTTATAGAGTGAAATTGTGTTTTGTATACAACACAAGACAATATACATTAATACAGAATCAATTATAAAAAATGCTAACCAGAAATAAACTATAATCAATGGAGCAGTCCTGAGGATGAATCAGTTTAATAGCCTGATAGCTTGGGGGGAAAGCTGCTCTGCAGTCTGGTGGTGTGGCATACAAGCTACAATACAACATTATAATTAACATGTTGCTGAAAGGTGTAAGATGAAGAGTAAAGTTAATCAAGTTTGTCCAAATACTAACGTTGCTTTGACATGTAGTCAGTTGCTAAGAAGAGTCTTATTATTTTATGTTTACAGAGTAATGTTAAATGAATGCACTCTAAACATTTGTCTCGAGCACTACACTGATCACTACATTGCAATATTGCATATTATTTTATTGTATTGTCATATTATAGCAACAATATAATATTATCATGTTATAATATTGTACACAGGGTGCAAAATTAGCACCAGCCAAATGCTGGTAAAATATGGAAATGGCTGGTAGATTATCTTCAGTCATTAGACAAAAAAACAATGGTAGTTGGCAGTTCTCCAACAATGCATACACTAGTATTAAGAAAAGAAAAGCAATATAGCTAGCTAGCTGACTATGCATCCTTAACCTTTAATTCATGGATGCTCTTCAGTTGCTGTCCTTTTAGCATCAGTATGAAGGAAAGCACATGGATGAATGTTATTGGCAGATTTTAAATAAAATAACACCTCAGCCAACCTTCAGACCCACCAACCCATCTGGACCTAAGCTCATACATTCAGCCAGCTACACAGTTTTACAGCTGTTCCAACTTTTTTTTTTTTTTTTTTTTTTACAAACTCTTTGTTACAGACAATAATTCGAAACACCAATGACTATGGCACAACTCACCACTCAAAGCCCTCCAACCCGTGGATTGACATCACATTACAGGACATGTTTGCATTTATGGCCATAGTAATATATATATGGGTTTAGTAAAACTGCCTGCACTAACCGATTACTGGCGAGGAGGTAATTTGTGCAACTTGCCATTTCCTAAAAAGCTGATCAATGGAAAGAAGTTTCTTAGGATCTGCCAGTCCCTTCACCTCAGTAGCTTGGTGGATGCTGCTGCTAATAAGCAGAGAAAAGGTAAAGTAGGATTTGATTGGCTCGGCAAAATAAAGCCACAGGGATGCCTGTAAAATAAATTATCACCCTGGCCAGGAAATTTCAATAGATGAATGGATGGTTGCCTCTAAAGCACGAATCAGACTAAAACAATACATGAAAAATAAGCCTGTTCACTGGGGATACAAACTTTTTGTTCTGGCAGACTCAAGCAATGGGTACACATGGGACTTTTTTGTCTACAAAGGAAAGCTGCAGGGAAATACTGGGATGGGGCTCAGTTACGAGTCAGTAATGGAGCTTGTTGACACACAGTTGCTTGACACTGACTACAAGCTGTTTGTAGATCATTTCTACACAAGTCCCTCCATTTTCTGCAACCTCCTTCAGAAGAGGATCTGGGCATGTGGAACCATCCGAACAAACAGAATTGGTTTTCCAAAAACAAAAATAAATAGTCTGGACTCAAAATCTCCCCGTGGCAGCATACGCTGGATTAGAAAGGACTCCCTCCTCTTTGTTCAGTGGCGAGACATAAGGCATGTGTACTTGTGTACTCATATAATAAATAATAATTTATCATTCGTCTTGAAAATGAAAACAGTTGAATTTGTGACGAATGAGAAAGGTAGGCTACAGATTCACTTTAAATTAATTCGTTTTGCATCTTATTTAGTTTTATTTCCAATAAATAAACCTGTTTCTCGCCTTGAATATAGCAATAGAAGCTGGAATGGCGTTAAAAAAGAAAAGAGAAATTTTTTTATTCGTTTTGGCTTGACTTTATTTAGCCTGAATAGTCCAGCTGTTAATTTTAGCGGTTTTGGTGTGGAGTATAGGCTAAGTGGATCGGTAAAATAATATAGGACAGTTTTGTTCATAATTTATGTTTACAAACATTATAAACAAAGCTATGTAGGCTGTACGATAACTTTATTATCATTATTTCTAAATGTAATAATAAAATGCGACGTATAGGCCTATGCGATGTAACTTTTGCATCGGTATTTTTAACCATGCAGCAAACATTAAAATATCTTGAAAAATACTTTAATTTATGAACCATTTTTTTCCTTTCGTTTAATAGGTTTACATTTGGACAGAATCTTGTTATAAAAGATAGCCTAATTGTTTGCCTATTGGCTAAGATGGCAAATACACTCTTTGTTTTTTAATAAATATTATTATTATTAATAATAATAAATAGGCTACATGCAAAAATAAAAAATAAAATAAAAATAACGTTATTAACCTTTTTTTTTTTTTTCTAATCAAACCAGTTTCGGAACGTTTATAATATGAAGGAATGCTGGAACAGAAATTACCGATTCTGCTCGGAGTGGAACAATTTAGTTTTTAAGCCCTGATATATACTACTAATAAAATATTTATGTATTTAAGTCTGCATTGTCTCTGTCTCTTTTGATCTCGAGATCAATTTTCCTGTGGGTCAAGTTGTGTTGTCTTTCCACCCATTTGGTCTTTTACAAAATTGCTTAAGTTTGACACCTGTTTTCTCAGCCAGAGAAAAGACGACCTCAGACACAACCTATCCTCAGCTCCAACCACCACTGCACATTTCTCATATCTCCCTCATCTAACACACCTAGTTCAACACATCAGCTCATTAGTAATGATTGCAGGATTTTAATTGAATGTTTCTAATAAGACAGACTTCCATAATGTGCAATGATGAGGGGTCCAGGACAGGTTTGAGAAGCACTGCACTTGTTTTAAGCAAACTACGCCTTCATGGCTTAAGACATTAAATTTCGTCCACTATAAAATGAAAATTATCCCAAGCTAACCAACAACGTCATCTCGTCTTTGCAGTGCTCATTTTGAAGAGCATGCTTTCACCATAGACTTAAAGGTAAAAAAAAAATCAGCAGAATAATTGTGCTGCCAATGTGGCTGAAAAAACATCACATTCAGATGATCAGATTTTAGCCCAAGCATGCATTCGGTTAGTGGATTGTGAGTTGTCGTAAGTGCTTGGCAGACAGTGGATCCCATCAACTCTCTTACAAACATTCCTTAAAATATATTCTTTTGTTTTCAGCAGAACAAAGAAACACATACAATTTTCATTTTTGGGTGAACTATTCCTTTAATATAATTGACGTTAACATACTCAACATTGATAGAAGACTGAAAAAACATTTCAGTGGCATCCAGTGCTTTTATTCGAAAGACATAATTGTACTTTATTATTTTTTCTTTTTCTTTTCTTTTCTTTAGGGGAATCGCCGTCTTAAGAGTACAGCAGTTCCAACAATTTTCTCGTTTCCTTGTCATCTGGTGAAGTCCTCTTGTACAGTGGTAAGGTGCATGATTTTTGAGAGTGATAATTCAGAGGTAAGTGGGTCCTTGTTTTTGTTCTGCAAAGTTACAGGAGACGATAAAGAGGATTCTCCAGTTGACAAGCAATGTCTCCCTGACTGAAAATGCCAATGGGAACATCCCATTTAGCAATGACATCTGTCAAGCTGACACTGCTGTAACAGTGGATATCAATGAGGATCACAGATATGCAGCAACAAGTGCTAGATATGCAAAACATCACTGCATTCTAGAGGATCACAGCTATAACCTAGGGTCTCCAAGGTCTTTGAAGCGGAAAAATCAGGCCCGTGACAAAATTCTGATTAAATACAGGAAAAAGCTTAAAATGCAATCCCAAAAGTCCAGGCGTCTAAAAAAAAAAGATCTCCACCTTAAAGGATGTCACTAAAGAACTCAAGAAGAAGCTGATGATATCCAATGAATGTGCTTCTTTGCTTGAGTCAATTGATGATGTGCCAAAGCACATCTTGTTGAATATATAGCAGGGGAAAAAAACAGCTTAGTGTTCGGAGGAACTGATGCAGTTTGCCACCACGCTACATTTTTACTCCCCAAAGGCATATGACTATGTGCGTGACAATTTTCAGAAAGCTCTGCCACACAGTCACACCATTCGCAGTGTCTCAGCCGATCCAGGATTTACTGTGGCATCTTTCACAGCGTTAAAAAGCCATGTAGAGGAAAACAGAGAGAAAGGAAAAGAAACGGTCTGTGCCCTAATGATGGATGAAATGTATATTCACAAGATGACTGTATTTGCTGGAGACCAGTTCCATGGTTATGTGGACATAGACACTGGAGAGATTGACAACACGCTGGCGACCCAGGCCTTGGTCCTCATGGTTGTGGCTGTAAATGAGTCATGGAAAATTCCCATAGCATACTTTCTCATCACAGGAATGGATGGATCAGAGAAAGCCAATTTCATTAGGGAGAGCCTTAGCAGGCTTCATGAGGTTGGTGTAAAAGTTGTCTCACTTACATGTGATGCCCCCACAACCAACTTGGCGATGATAAGGGAACTTGGCGCTGACCTGAATATTAACAACATGAAGCCCTACTTCTTGCATCCTGAAGATCCTACACATAAAGTACATGTGATCCTGGATGCATGCCACATGCTAAAGCTCCTTCGTAATGCCTTTGCATCTTCCCTAGAATTTGAGACAGAAGATGGAAGGAAGATAAAGTGGAAGTACATTGAAGCCCTCAATGAACTCCAAGAGAAAGAAGGCCTGCGACTGGGAAACAAGCTAAGAATGGCTTCATTTACAGTGGAGAAAACAAAAAATGAAAGTTCACCTGGCAGCACAGATCTTCAGCAGCAGTGTGGCAGATGCCATAGAGTTCTGCGAGCAAGGCTTGAAGATGGAGGAGTTCAAAGGTTGTGCTGCAACTGTGCAGTTTTTGCGCACTGTAGATGCAGCTTTTGATGCGCTGAACAGCAGAAATCCTCTTGGAAAAGGTTTCAAAGCCCCAATCAAGCCAACAACTAAAGATCGGGTTGAGACCATTTTGAAGAAGGCAGAAACCATGCTCCGTGGCTTGAAGGTCCAGCAGTACAACAAAATGGTGCCACTTCACACCACCAAAAAAAAAAAAAAGACTGCCATATATGGCTTCATTGCTAATGGCAGAAGTGCTCTTAACATCTACCATGACCTTGTAGAGAGGGCCAATGCACCATGCAGATATCTTCTCACCTGCAAACTAAGTCAGGACCACTTGGAGTTCTTCTTTGCTGCCAAAAGAGCAAGAGGTGGTCACAATGACAACCCCAATGCCAGGCAGTTCAGAGGATCATACAAACGCCTAATTGTGAGGCACCAAGTGAAAACAGGCACAGGGAACTGTTTGCTTCGAGACAACACTCACATCCTCAACTCAACACCTGCATCTGTGAATGTTGCCCGAAGATTGGAAGTGACATTTTTTATGCCACAACTTTGGGTAGAAAGTTCAAATCCAGCAGTTCAAACCCTACTGGATTTGGTCTTTCAAACACCGGGCAATGTTTTTTAAAAATATATCATTTCCCAAAGGGGCCAAATGAACTTGATCATGCAAAAAATGGCCAGGATCTCTACGCTTTATCTGACGGTGATGCACAATGCCTCCACCAATAGACAAAACAAAGGAAGTCATCACACTGTTAATAAAGCGCCGGGCTTTGTCCATTTTTTTGGGGTGTGCAGACCTCCACTGGCATCTCTGTGTGATGGTCGAAAAGATGATTTTCATCTGCGGGAACTTCCTGTGGAGGTCTTGTAAGTCCTGCTTGATTCCTGCAACAAGCTTGACACTCTTGATGGTTCCGAGGTCGTTCCCGCCACAGTGAATCAAGAGGACATCTGGCACAGCTCTTCCTCCAAGGCACTGATAGAAGAAGGGGAGGACATTTCTCCAAACCATGCCTCCCCAGCCAAACCACCGGATATGGGCGTCCAGCCCAAGGTTGGTCCCGACTGTCTGCCTCGCATGTTTTTCCCCACGGTGAATGTAGCTGTCCCCAATGATGTATATTCTGGGTCCTGTTGATTGTAAAAAATAATAAGAATAAAAAACATTATCACTTTTCTAAGAAGCTTTGTTATTGTGTGTTATTTATATTTAAATGTTATTTTTTCATATTTTACAAAGCTATAGTATGCTGTATGTCAGGAATACTCAAAGTTTAATTTCTTTTCCAGCAAAGGATCTGGAAGTTTTTTTTTTTTTTTTTATGTTTTGTTTTGGAATAGTCAATGTACTTTTCTTTGCTGCAAATTGAGGAGAGGCACTCAGTTTTGGTGCTTTTTTCATGGAGAATAAATGCATACTTTTCCATCCACTCATTTTTAAGCACACCGTTTTCGTTATCAACTTTATTTAATTTTGAATAGATGACTTGAAACAGCTTACATCAAACACTAAAACATCCCAGGATTCAAAGGTCTTGTTAAGGTAAGCCGGCATGCTTTGCATAAAACTTTACAGAACTGTTTTTAATCGCTATTGGTGATGTAGATGCGCTTTTCTTAAATCACAGATTAAACTATAATAACGCTGAAATAAAAATAGAACATTTATTTCTATATATTGTTATATTATTTATACTTACGTTTGGACTCTGTGGTGGCTGTGAAACTTGACGTCATTTTGTTCATCTGTTTTGTTAAAGTTAATCCTAAAATGAAGATAACAAAATTAAACCAACAATCCATTCAAAATATATTTATTTTATATGAGAAAAAATGCATGTGGTCGCCATAAACTGTATGATAATAACTTTGACAGACTGCATTAACTAAAGATCGTTAATTTTGCTGTCCAACACATTGTGATAGACTTGTTCATTTTAAAAAAATTTAAAAATAGCCAACGTCACTTTTAATATATATTATTATATGTCTTTAAATTTAAGTCGTTAGTTGTGTATTTGTATTTAACTTACCTTATGTTAGCAAGCCAGTCAAAAGAGAAATTCAACTGCCAATAAAAAAATGAGTGAGAAGTTCAGGAGGCGTGGTTGATTGCGAGTGCAAGCGTCTGGGCGGAAGTTTGATACAGCGGCTCCGCCTCCGGTTCCACGGACGATATCTTCTGCGCATGCCCAGGTTGCAAACTTTTTTTTTAATGACGTTTTTGCGTAACATGTCAGCGCCCATCGTTCGGCCATTTTGCCCTCAGTTCATTACAATGGAAGGAAGCGGTGTCGCGTCGTCCATCTTTTTTTACAGTCTATGCGCTGAACACGAGCGACACAGAAGAGATTAAAAAGGTTTATATTGTTATAATTCATTTAATATGGGCATGAGTAACTTTATCATACTTTATGGTTGATGATGATAAATGGTTTTAGAAAGATGATTGCTGATTTAAGGCCTCATTTACACTGCACGGTTCAAGTGACCCAATTCCGTTTCATTCCGACATTTTTTCCTCCCATGTGGCACAGATCGGATATGAGTCACGACCGTGTAAGCAGGAAAAAAGCGCATGGATTCCGATTTTCACAGATCGGTTTCAGGCCTCATTCATATGTGGTTATAAATCGGATATGAATCGGATACGTGCGTTTGCGCCTGCAATGTAAGCAGACAGATCGGATATTCCCCTGTAAATGCGTCATTGAAAAGTGAGGGTTTTTTAACATTTCGCAGTACAGACATACCTATAACAAACGGAGTATCTCTAGTTGACTGGTAGATTATTAATTTCATTTGTTTGTGTTAAATAAAAGGCGATCTGATGTTGAAATGTGTTGCTCTTGAAATCACACTGAGGGCTAGTTGCCGCTGTTGTCAGTGGCGACGGCTCGTGCACAGACGCGCGCTTCAGCCCCGTTGTGTAGACTCTAACTATTCGTTCCATTGAAACCACAAAATAAAAAGCACACAAACTTGCAACTGCCCTTGATATACAATCTATTATGAACGCATTGGTGTTAATGACAAAAAAAAAAAAAAAGTATAGGATGGCGGATTCGAGTCCATGAAGCTTTGAATATCTACCCTTACCCGAGTATTATTCAACTCGCATGCTTCCAGCGGGGCTGTACGTATACTGTCGTGAAGAATTAGTATTATTTTTATGTAGGGATGTAACTATTGCATTAAAAGGGGTTCTATACACAAATCCGCCGCGAACTCTATGGGCGCCGCCATCTTGCCTGCCGCCATTACTGCGTGCCTGCAAAGTGTGACAGGGGACACTTGCCGGTGCCCTCTAATGACATTTCAATGAAAGCACATCCTGCTCATAAAGAAAATGTCTGGTGAAAGGGAACATTGGGTAGATGATGTCAGGCAGTGGCCAAAACTTACCGATAAAGGTAATTTATTGACAACATAATGTAGGCTAATAATGTAAAAATGTAATGTAATGTAATTAAGAAGTGTATTAATTGATGACAACAATAAAACCGAATGCTGTCATTACTAGCTGTGATGCTAATATGTTCACAAGCTTCACAAGTTTAAAATAATTATTAGGCCATCCTTAAAAATATTCTTGTTTGCCATAACCCGACCGACCCTGTCAATTTAGGACCGACCCAATTAATTATTTTTTCCCCTTTTAGTCCGACCGACTTGCCGATTGTAATTGCGTTAAGACCCACAGATTTTTTTTTTTACTCTTCAAACAGCTAATACAAATGCAATAAAATGTGAGACACACGCAATTGACGCTTTTCACACGCTCTCACGCCACACATCCATTTTCTCACGCACAGAAAAATCGCGAAGTAAAGAGGACACAGAGACCGACAGACTAGACAGAGCAGGTTACTTATGATAGAAAAACAATCTCGGCTCTCAGATTCTGTCAATTTTATTACAAAATTCAAACAATAAATACCGTTTTGGTGCTTGTAAATGTGACATGCTAGAAATACAGATTAAAAAATATTACAACATCAAACAACGTATAATGTTATGTTCTTGTAAACATGTTTTTCAAAATGGATTTATGTATTCACACTTACCTTCGTCTGAGGTAAATCTCTCAGAAATGACCGAACGCTGTCAGCTAGCAGCCCCTCACACAGAACCTGTTTTGGCTGATATGTGTACTGTATTACATCTTTATTATATTTTTACTTATATCATTAAATAAAGTTGTTATAATAAAAAATGCATTATATTTAAATTGTTATTTTTAAATAATACTGCCAGCTGATAGGGCTCTCTGTATGTTTACAGCATTAAGTTAGGTGAGTTATTTTTTTCTTGAGAAAAATTAATGCCTACCTAATATTTATCCAAATGAGTCAATATTAAATCAAATCACAATAATAATTAAATAATAATAATTGAATAATTGAATTAAAATAAAAAAAGTGTAGCTTACCAGAAATTGTAGCCTACCATGTAAACATTGTAACGTCACTAAACCTAATAAAATTCAGCTTAGTTACTAAAATGTTTTGATAATCACAATACACTTATTGTGATGCAATAAAAAAAAAAAATGTTTACATTTTTTACGACCTACCGACCTTTTTTTTTTTTTTTTTTGCCTGTTACGGCAAACCAAAATATTTTTAAGGATGGCCTTAGCCACGACCAGTTGTAGCAATAAAATATATGTTCTTACAGGTATTCAAGATTATTTTATTAATCATCTGGCATGCGATGAGCTTCAGAACCTAAACTACAGGGCATTGATTGAAGGTCAGAATTACATGAGCTCCGGATGGATTGGCCAGATACTGCATACCATCGCAGATGAGCTCATCACATTAAAAGGCACGCAGCAAGGCACGTAGTAATGGCGGCGCTGCTTTACTTCTGTGTTTTGCCGGATTTGTGTATATGAATTTATGTCAATAAATTAAGCTCAATGTACCATTGAAATTGATTTGTGATGTCATATAGGCTATTTTTGGTATGTTTCGCCACGTGCAGTGTAAAAAGCAGAGGTGTGGACTCGAGTCATGTGACTTGGACTCGAGTCAGACTCGAGTCATGAATTTGATGACTTCAGACTCGACTCGAGAAAATGTACAAAGACTTGCAACTCGACTTGGACTTTAACATCAATGACTCGTGACTTCACTTGGACTTGCGCCTTTTGACTCGAGAAGACTTGCTACTTCCCATGAAAACCTGGGGAAAAAATGTTCACACGGCCGCGCCGCTCTCAGTGTATCTGCATCTGTGAAAAAAATGTGCACCACCTGTATGCATGCAGAGAGCACGCGCGCTGCCTGCACGACATCCAATCACTGTAGTCCCACGTTGGTTTGTTTCGACAGCATCTAAGCAGGCACATTGCAAGACAACCACTGAAGCGCAACAAGCAACAACGCGCCAGTTGGCAAAATGATACTAAAGATAGTTTCGTTTGGCTATAAAAATTACGTGGTAGTCTAGTGCAATATGCTGATGAAATACGAGCATATTTTCTCTCTCTCTCTCTCTTAGAGCCCAACAAATCAAGCCCGACCCTACCCGAGCCCGAGCACGTTGTGTCCGAGCCCGGCCCGGCCCGACACGTCCACTGTAATTATGAGCCCGAGCCCAATTTAAACCCGACCATTTTTAATATGCGGGCCGTTATAACCAGGGGCGACGCCAGATTTTTTTTTTTTAACGCAGGTGCTGCTGCGCTAGATCATTTACAGGGGGGAGCTGCGCAGTTATATATATACAGTATTATATAAATACTATTAATAAATGAGCAAAAATTGGCCACTCAATATTAAATATTCAATTATTTTAATTATCATAATTAAAGTTTTAATTTTATTAAATTGAACAAGCACAACATTCAGCATTCAATCAAATATTCTTAAAGATTAATTATTATTATTAATAATGTTACTTCAACATATTGTTATTCCAACATAATATGTGTGTGAGCAACAAGCAAGATGTGCATTTGTAAATTCGTTGACAGCGTGTGTTACGAGTTTCAAAAGTGTGACCGCGGCGCGGCGCGCCGGCGCCTCCATGTCATTATTATATTGTCTGCTATATTCTTTTTATGTATTAAATCCAGGCAATTGGTTGATGAAAAATGTATTAAAATGAAGATACAATTTATACTAAACGAAATTCACTTTAAAGAAAATCTTTCTTCAAAACAAAACTTAACAAACTTGAAACTAAATGTGCTTATTTAATGGCTAAAACACATAGGCTACAGACTCTCTTTTTGTACAAATTGCAGCACATTCATTTAATTCTGTATTTTGCACATGTAAGTTGAAAGGCATTTGTTTTTGCATAGTAGGCTAAAACATATCTGTAGCATTTATCAAGTTCATAATTGTGCGTGCATTTATTAATTATAATCTTAATGAATAATACAACAATGAAGAAGCATGTAAACTGCGATGTTTGTTTATTAAAACTAGTTTAAAATGTTTCCATACCTCCGATTTTCCTCCAAACTTGCTCAAAGTTAATTCTCCTGTTTTAATTTTTTTCTTTGCTTCTTGCACTTAAGCTACTGAATAGTACAACACGCACAGCAGGTGATGAGTCACGCGTGCGAGACTGCGAGTGCGAGTGGACGAGACGCTGTGCATGACACGCAACATGCTTTATCAAGGGCTTAATGCGACCCGGCCCGAGGACGGTGGCGGGAAATATCGGCCCGACCTGGCCCGCGGGTCGAGTCCGGGCTCGGGCTCGGGCAGAGAATCTAAGCTCTACTCCCTCTCTCCTCTCTCTCTCATATTATCACGTTGGTCCAGGACCAACCAAAAGGACCCATGTCTATTTGAAAGTTAAACTGTTTTGCAATATGAGATCAATACAATACAGGACTGAAGCTGCTGTGCATTGTTCTAATGCAATATGCTGTTGAAGTACAAGCATTTTTTATTGAAAATTTCAGTTTTCTGTTTTTACTGTATTTGATTAATGTCATTGTATAAAAAGAGGTTTAAATAAATACAAATCGTACAGACATACATGATTAGTATAAATTTTATTTCTGTGGTAAGAGGACTTGAAATGACTCGAAACTAAAATGGTAGGACTTTGGACTCGACTTGAGACTTGTTGGCTTTGACTTTTGACTCGACTCGGGACTTGCCTCATCTTTGACTCGACTTGACTCGGGACTCGAGGGCAAAGACTTGAGACTTACTTGTGACTTGCATAACAATGACTTTGTCCCACCTCTGGTAAAAAGGAGACATCCGATACAGGTCACTTTTAAAAGAAATGTAAGCACGTCGTCCAAAAAAATCGGATATGGTCAAAAGATCGGATCTGTGCATTAAGACTTGCAGTGTAAATGCGGCCTAAGTGTGGATGATAGCGGATTGAGATCCTCTGAATCTGAAGCGGGTGTTTATGAAACTGAAACTCGGGATTCGGTGAGTTTATTGATCGAGTTGAGAAAATCTCTAGTGGATTTGAGATGGAGGGCCATTCGAAAAAAAGAAAAAACCCTCTATAAATATGGGAGGATATTCTCTGTCGTTCTTTGAGCTGTAGGATTGAACTGATTTTAAACTCATCCACTGGACATCTTACAGGACTTTCTGGATGATAATCAAAAGACAATTCAAAGAGTTCCAACAAAGAGTATTGATTAATGTTATTGAATGTGATTCCGGTGAAAATTTGGATTTATTTTTATTTGAACATTTCTGTTTGAATTGTGGGTATATTTTACCGTGTTTAAGGGTTTATTTGGTTGTCTAAAACGGTATAGAAAGTAATAACGCTGAAAGCAGAATAGATTAAGAGCCATAAACTCAAAAAATACAGAGACAGTGAAGCTTGAGAACTGTCCAAAATACAGATAAGTTCAATAAAAGTCTTACTAAAATCTATGTACACAGAGATAGCGTAGTTAACTTACATTAAATTTGTTTCAAAAAGCAAAAAAAGAGAAACAAAAATCTTAACAAAATAAGAGAAGAAAACCAAAGACAACAAAGAATTCATATTTTGAGTATCATTTCCAGTATTGTTGTTGTTTCCAATTTTGCTTAATGTCATTTTAGTGACTGTTCAATTACTTTAAGTATTTTGTATATAATATTGAGTATCTTCCTCACATGATTTTGTGATTCATTTACTGCCAGTATTAATTCTGTTCTCCACTAACATAGAAACCGATCCATTGCTCCAGCTTACCTTGAGGGCATCTGTAATTCACTTGTCCTGGAAAACCTGGAAAAATTGATGACAATTATTATAATTCATTTAATATGGGCATGAGTAACTCTATAATACTTTATGGTTGATGATGATAAATCGTTTTAGAAAAACGAACCTGGAAAATCTATGACAAATTTTCCAGTCCTGGAAAACACATGGAAAATTAGAGAAAATGTAAAATGTCCCGGAAAATCTTGTTGTTGTCCTGGAATTTTTTTTTTTTTTTTTTTAAAGTTCTTGGGTTTTTCTTTAGTCGAGACCAAAGAGTTTATCACTGACCTAAAACAATGACCATTAGTGTCAGAAAGTGCAATGTTCATAAATGCTGAGTTTTGACACATGAGAGTAGTATTTTCAATGATGATGTTTAGTCTTGTGTTGCCACTTGCAGCAGTGATATATGATTGTTCATGAAGGCTGGTTTTCTTTTACAGATAAAATGAGCCAAAAAGAGATTTTTCTCAGACAGAAAGTAAAAAAAAAAAAAACTAAATGCCCATGAGAAGGATGCAATAATAATAAAATACTAGAAATTGCAATTAAGGCATGACCAGTGGACAGCGAAATGCTCATTGGGTCAGTAGGGTCAGACAAAAACAGGTAGAGAAGAAAAGACACGTTAACTGCAAAAGAATTAACCTTGTTAGCCAGCACTCCCACTTTTGGAAAATCCCAAGAAATGACATACCCAAACTAAACAGATACAGTTCATGATGTTCCCTGTGCACTAAAATCCTAAGTATGGTCTCATTTGAAAGCAGACACTTTGCAGTTTATGGTAAAGTCATAATTAATTATTGTCACAATGAAGAAAATAGTTAAAAATAGCTATAAAGTTTTGAAAAGTTATTAGAAATGTATTTTTATGAAATATCTTTATGGAAATAAAAGTGAAGTTGGCCTTGTGGCAATCTAGAAATGCACTGCAGCTAAAGCCACATATCTGGCCATGTTACATTTCAAATCTGAAGATAAGTTTAAAACTCAGAGTTTTATTAAATGTTTTTCAAGACCATTTCATGAGACTTTATTCTGAAAAGACTCTAAAGTGCTAACTGATGTTTATTGTCGTCATCTAAGCATCTATTCAAGTGTATTGTCTATATTATTTTGTGGTGCTAACTGCCCCATTCAGTTTCAGTCTCCCCTGAACACATTCACACCTCTCCGGCCCTGCTTATGGCTCTAATTATTCTTTTCTTTTGTCCCTATTATAATTACTGTTCAAGATTTAATCCCTCATTTCTTTTACCAAACTTATCACTTCACCTTCTTTGAAACTGTATCTAATGCCCTTCTTGGAAAAAAAAGAAGAAGTAAAAAATCAGTGAGCTGTAAGTTACAATTCAAAATTATTTATTTGCATTAGCTCAGAACAGGTGCATCTCTGGGCTCGTTAGCATGTTCGCTTAGCACACCAACAAAACACCAATTTATGTTGCCCTCAGGGCAGTTCCTTGGCTATGACATCGACACCAGTGGCATCCGGATGGATGAGGGGAAGGTGGCCGCCATCAAGAACTGGTCATCACCCACGACCATAAAGGAACTCCAACACTTCCTAGTGTAGTGAATTAACTCAAAGGGGAAATATTAATAATTATGCATAACTCATTATGATTATTAATTATGATTAATATGATTAATTATGAATATGTAAATCAGTTAATCAGATTAACTGGATGTGGCTACATTAAAATTAATATTACAATCAGTTAACCTGTTCGTCCAGTGAACGCTCAGTGTTGATTGTTTATTAATTCTAAGAAATGTCAATTTCCAAGTTATGGAAAAATAATATTTCTTATTGTACTGTACTACTCAGAGCACGTAGTCCGGATCTATCACTTAAGAGGCAATTCATTAGCAGACGGAGTCAGAACCAAACATGTATTGTGCACAATCTTTATTAACTAACTCACAAACATAACTAAACTAACAAACACATAACATAACATACACAAAGGGTCACACACACATACGCAGGTCAGAATGAGTAATGATAGAGTTGAACCGGAAGAGATGCTGTTACTAGAGCTACATGAAATGTCAAAGACAATCTGGAAAGGAATCATCAGTTTCTTCAGCAATAGTAAAGGTAAGTCTTACAAATCAATACTAAATCGCTGTTTAGTGTTAAAATGTACGATACTTGCAAGATGCCCTTAGGCTGAGGAGCATCGGCTCTGCCATCTGAGGAGAGATCTTGAGGATTCAGTCCTAAGTTATTGCCAGTCTTTTCCATGTTGGATGAGGAGTACATGGCTAGTTTGTAGGCCCAGGCCTGCCGCAAGGAGATCCGTTCAGTCGTCCAGAAGCAAGGAAAAAGAGAGAGGGAGTGGCATTGTTCTCCAGCTTTTAACCTCTGGCCAAAGTCCAACCTCTTAAAGTTGAAGCAGCCAATGAAGGTCTTGTGTTTCCGGGTGACAACACTTCCCGTTGTTGGGGCTTTTATGACCGAGCAAGATTAAACTGGCTGAGCTTTGAAGGACTATTAAAGATCCTTGTAATACTTATGTGTTGCGCAGGTATGGACATACCGCATACACAAACATTTAAATCTTCCCGCTGGGAACCCGTAGACACTAAACATGGCATGATTGAAGTTACCTTGCATGTCATACCACTTAAAAATCATAAAACATGTAAAATCAATGAGTACAATACAACAACAGTAATAATGGATACCATTTCCTGAGATTACCATTTCCTACCATTTCATTTATAGAACAGTCTGTCTATAAATTAATGCAGGAACGTCTGGGTTCTGTGTGCATGTTTTTGTGTGTCTCTTTCCTGCTCTCCATGCAGCATTTATTGGTGCAATAAAGTTTGTAACAGAACTTCTCGGGGGATGGAAGCCAGGCCCCAGAATGAGCTTAAAACTATTGGTTAACTAACAAATAATTGTGTCTGATTTGTCTCAATCATTACACTGTGCTTTCCATTCTGTGACAGCAGAGCTATAAAAATAAAGATGGCATCTGAAAGTTGTGTTTGCTGCTCAGTTTGTGTATAAATATAGGATTTTGTCCATCATATTTCAATTTTTTTTATCGAGAAATTACTATTGTAGCTATTAATTATGTGTGCCATTTTAATTGTGCTATTTTTCTGTAGATTAAACTGTTACGCTGCCTCAGAAGTCTGTCCGAAATCAGTTTCATGAGGAGCCTTCATGCACAAACGATGCTGTACAAGTCATTCTCTTATAAGACAGAGAGGCAGCAAGACAGCTACCTAGGTATTCAGACACAGCCATTGAAATACTTCAGAACAGCATTTTATCAGTGGAAACTCCAAAAATAGATCAACCCAAGATCCATGTTTAGAGTGGAAATCAACCAATTCGGTACACACATTTATCAGCCCAATACCTACAAAAAAAGTCTCTTGGAGCGAAAGCTCAAACTGAACAGGAAGTCAGATATTTTGAATTAACTTGCCATTTCCAGATGTTGTACTTTAATAAATTTCTCCTAGAGCTTTAATCAGATCAACATCATATTTGGTCAGTCAACAAGTAGTCAACAAGGATTCAGTCAGAAAGGCCTTTGTGAGGTTAAATTGCGAAGATCTAGAGTTTTCACTGAAGGGCGTGTCCGTGGCGGCCGGATAAGCTTTGATGTTTCACCATGAAACAGGAAGTTCTTGTAACTCAGGTATGCAATGTTGGATCTGCCCCAAACTTCACGTTTTTTTAGAGTCCTGACCTGAAGACATCTTCATGACAATATTCAGTTACAGTCATAGCGCCACCTGTGGGCAACAGGAAATAGCATGTTTTACACTGTGATTAACTCCTCAGAGATTTAACCAGATCAACATCATATATGGTCAGTCTAATATTAAGGTCTTATTGATGTTACTTTGCAAAGATCTTGAGTTTTCGCTTAAGGGCTTGTCCGTGGCGGACTGACAAAGTCTGATGTTTCGCCATGAAAGAGGAAACTGTTGTAACTCAGGCATACAATGTCCGATCTGCCCCAAACTTCACATGTGTGATAAGAGTCCTGGCCTAAAGACATTTCTACTTTATGACAATATTCAGTTAGTCGTAGCGGCACCTGCTGGAAATGGCATGCTTTACATGTAATTCACCACCAGAAACACATTTCAATATGAAGTACCAAACATGGGAGAGACATTTAATCATGCAACACTTGGTTAAATGCTAATGTATGCGATTAATGGCACAAAACAGTAAGTTGTTGTAACTCAGGCATACAATGTCCAAATTTAAGACATTTGATAATATTTCTGGCCTGAACACATCTATATCACAATATTCAGTTACGGTCAAACACCACCTGTTGGCAGGAGGAAGTGTGCCACTTTGAAATGACTTTGCCATAATTCTCCTGTATTCACTCACTTATATGCATGTCACCTACTATTCACTCTTTTCCTAAGGCCAACAGGTGGCGGTTAGCCCGGGTGCGAGGGCCCTTTCATCGCTGCTTGCAGCTTTAATTGACATTACATTTGCGTGTATGACTCTCACTCGGCTTGTGAATGAGTATAACTTGCACACAGCCACTTAAAAAACTGTTCACAAGCTTCTATGGGTTTGATTCTGGTTGTCATTTGTTGAAATAAATACAAAAAAAAATCAGTGTGTCGGTGTTTGTCCGCTGAATGCCCATCCGATTCTCCTCCATGGCCATATGGGAAAGTGAATATTTACAGTTACATTTACACCCTACCAACAAAGTAATGGATCGACTTCTGTCAGCTTGTTGAACACATTTATTTATTCTGACATTTTCTACCATATGATGGCTGAAGCAGCAGCACGTGACACAGTTCTCATGCTAACCAGATCAACATTGTAAACCGAATTCTAAAAAAACTGAAGTGAAAACACCAAATTATCATTCAATGGGAAAAAATATCTTCTTTTCCCTGCAAACGATAGCATGAAGAATTAATATTTAACCAAGTCAAAAACAAATAAAGTAAGCAGGTTCCATATTCATTTCAGTATCAGCAGACACAAACTTTTATAGTTAAAAAAAAAATACAAGTTATGTAAATGATAAAAGCTCATTCTGGTTTCTTGGTTTGATAGATTTGATCAACCGTAAACGATAAAAAAAAAATTAGGAATTTTGAGTTTGTGATAGTAGTGTAAGCTTTGTGAACTGTTGTGTCAACCTTGATTTATTGAAATATTGAGCTCTTCAATTTTATTTTGATATTAGAAAATAATAAATCAAAGCTTGAGGATTTTCTCCAGTGTGAGTTGTCATGTGTTCTGTAAGGTGTCCTTTTCGACTGAAACTCTTTCCACACTGTTGGCAGGTGTAAGGCTTTTCTCCAGTGTGAGCTCTCATGTGTTCTTTAAGGCTTTCATTTCTACTGAAACTCTTTCCACATTGTTGGCAGGTGTAAGGCTTTTCTCCAGTGTGAATTCTCATATGGGCTTTAAGGCTTGGTTTTACAGTGAAACTCTTTCCACACTGTTGGCAGGTGAATGGGCTCTCTCCAGTGTGAGTTCTCATGTGTTGCCTGAGGCTTTGCTCCCGTTTGAAGTCATTCCCGCACAGAGTGCAGGTGAAAGGCTTTTCTCCAGTGTGAATCATCACGTGGACTTTAAGGCTTCCTTTTCGACTGAAACTCTTTCCACACTGTTGGCAGGTGAAAGGTTTCTCTCCAGTATGAATGCTCATGTGGTTTTTAAGGTGATTTTTATGTATGAAACTCTTTCCACACTGTTGGCAAGTAAAGGGTCTCTCTCCAGTGTGAACTCTTAAGTGGACTTGAAGGTTTCTATGTTGATCAAAACTCTTTCCACACTGTTGGCATGTGAAATAACTTTTAGTTCCAGTCTTTTGAGCTCCTTTTTGTAAGGAAAACTTTGTTGATTTTTCTTCACTCATTAAATTATAATTTATAATTTTCTCTTCATCCCTTTCATTAAGTTCATGACTCGCCTCTCTCAGTGCCATCAGGTCTAGGGCAAAAATAGACAAAACAATTTAGACATTTAAAACATCAAAATCAACAACATGTATGATCTATACCCTATCCTATCGTATGGATCAGGGATGGGCAGCTTTGGTACTGGAGGACCACTGTCTTTCATCCCTAATCAAATATACCTGCCTGTAATTGAAGCATTCCTGAAGACTTAAGGCTGATTTATACTTCTGCGTCGTGTGTACCCCGTAGGTACGCTGTAGGCTGTGAGTACCACGAGTAGCCTAGGATGTAGCCTGATGCGCACCTCTTCTATTCTAAAGTATTGTTTAGTGTAAAACATGCTGAACTCATGCCGAAGATCAGCAAACAGACTGTCAATTAATTCGATGATTAGCTATTTCCCCACAAAAGCTGTTTAATCAGCATAGTGAAGCCTCTCATCCATTAACTTCCATTCAAGAAACAGCCTCTGGTCTCATTCCCCGTGTACCGTTAGTATTAGCCGTTACGTTATTTTGGCTAAAGGTTGCAGGCTTGCCTTCCAGTGGCTTTAGATCTACATTTCCATTAGAGTTCACCAACCCTGATCAAACACACCTGAAGCAGTGAACTAAGATCTTCAGGGGCAGGTGTGTTCGATCAGGGTTGGATCTGTATGTAGATCTCCAGGAACAGGTTTGGTCATTCCTGCTCTAGGTTCAACTCATCAGCTCTGATACTCTGATCTGAGACTGATGGATATTTCAAATAAATCTACAAAGTGTCCTGTTGAGGTACTCCAGGGCTGCGCTCAAGTTCAGATTTTTATGCCCTTCCCTTGCTAACTTCCCTCCATCTTAAGACTCAGATGTACATCATTGTTTAATCTGAACCAACACTGGCAGAATCTGTCTAGCTACTTTAACCCTTGTGCGGTCTTCATTTGGGAAGTACACTCAGGGTCTTCGGGGTCTCCACAGATCCCAGGCAACAAAATGTAATTTTGTAACAATTTTATATTTTTATTTTATTTATTTGATAGGGACAGTGTGTGTTAATGAACAGACATGATAGTACATGAATGTAAACACACCGGATTGTAGCCGAAGGCTAATTTCCATCCGTTGTCCCCGGGACTAGGGTCACGATGGGCCAATTCATAGACAAATACATTTCATATATAACAAAAGAAATACATTACACAATCAACATTATTACACATCCTCATATTGCACGATCCACAATTATTGCACACACCTCACATTGCACACTACTCACGATTCACACAATCCATTCATTACACACTCCGCTAATTGTACAGATAGTATTATTGCGTGATCACAATAGTACACAGTCACATCAACCACAATTCACATAACGTGCAGTTTCTACACATATATGCGCACCCACACATACACACTCACACAATCACCACATGCAGTTATCTCTCAATAAAAGGTTTAAATAGAAATATAAATAGCTGGGTGCGTTCACACTTGTAGTTCGGTTTGTTTGGTTTATTTGGTCCGGACCAAAGAAGAAAAACAAACATTTAGTCCTGGTCCGATTAGCATTCAGATTAGCAATTTTATCACCGAACCAAAAGATACTGAACCTAAAGGCATAGGGATACATTCACAACGTGATTGGTCGGATTTTATGACGTATGCCTATTTTGAGACGGAACTTACCGAACATCCAAAACAATGCTGTGTGCTGAGGTAAATGCGCTCGTTGTGTGTTTGTAGCCTGCATGTGATGGTATTTTGGCCCGCTGGGAACTCGTGAAGAGCTTATAAAATGTGTGAAGTAGTCAAAACAGCGGCGGGAATCCATCTGTCACACACACACGATCAGCTGCGTGGAGACGCGCATCTGATGCCTGTCAAACTCATGACTATGACAAGAAAAACCGGCATGCGTGAGGATTCTGTCCTTTTTAGGGTCTCTTCTTCCTGTTTTTGGTCCGTTTACATGTCTTTGGTCCGTGTTGCGTTCATATATCATTCGAACCGCACCAGAGTTCGTTTGGAAGCGGACCGAGACCCATCTTTTCAGCGGTCTCGGTCCGCTTGTTTAGTGCGCACCAGGGTTCAGATGACAGCGTTCACATATGTTCAAATGAACCACACTAACTGAGCAATCGCACCAGGGTTCGTTTTAATCGAACCAAACGTGACAAGTGTGAACCAGTGGCGCACCTAAAATAGGTCCAGGTGAAATTGCAAGCACAACAAACCTCACAAGTATCGAAAATGGGCTACTTTCCCATAGACTGGAGTGAGACCATAGATGTCTCTCGACAGGGTTTATGCAGGTTTCAGTAAGTCAAATTTAAGACCTTTTTAAGACATTTTAAGACCATAAAGATTGAAATTTAAGACCTACACGACGCATTACCAAAAAATATTCAAATCAAAGAAATTCTGAAAAAATCATTTTATTTCAATGAATTCAGTCATTGAAAAAGCATTAATTTAATTTACAGATAAAGCAATCACATTAGTAACCTTCCACACACATCAATGTGCCAAATGCCCAAAACCTTAGGCCCAAAATGAAAATAGGCTAAAACAAACTTGCCCTCAAATAGAATAGATTTCATCTCATATTTATTTACATTACAAAACAGCATATTAATAGCCTAATAAAGATTGAACAGGCTACTCCAACCCATGTAACAACCAATGTAGCACACACACACACACACACACACACACACACTCACACCAGATAATCCATTTTAGATAGATAGATACTTACCTCGGGATAATTAGATTATCTATCTAACATGGATTATCTGATATATGTATGTATGTATGTGTGTGTGTGTGTGTGTGTGTGTGTGTGCCCCGCACTGTCCCATGAACTGTGAGCCCAGGTGGTCTGATTTTGGCTTTCATTGAACGTTACGACATACGGCCCGGTAAGAGTACGAATCAATTCCCTCTTTATAAACTCCCCCAATCCAAATCTCGACATAAGCGATCTTGTTGGGCCCACAAGAGAACGGCTTCGCGATTACTGAATCAGGGAACATCACTTGGAAGAGATCGCTAATCTCACTGTTGCTATTAAATGAGTGGTGTTTGTTTAGTCACCGTGTGTAGTATACAAATCACCTCGGCTTTCGATGTGTCAGTCGCTCCAAAAGTACCCCGAAGGTTGTTCGACGGAGCTGTGATGATATTGCACTGGAGACCGGAGGAACCAGGCATTGAGGAGGACGACGGCAGTGGTGAGGCTAATTGGCCGAGTCCGCTGAAGGGATTTTGCGGCTAGCTTGTGTTTCTCCGCTCTGGCGTGTGACTCCAGCGCCTTTACACCGCTTCACACCCAGACTCTCTAACTGATTTTTTTTATTTTTTTTTATTTTTCAAAGTTTGCAGTGAGCCTCGTACCTGGAGCTGGGTACCGCTTGTAACCAACAGCAGAAATCGCTGTGATCTAGCCATGTCTCGTTGAAAGTACACTTTCCCATTTTCCACACGTAGCCGAACTTTAACAAACTCTGAGGAGACGCAGACGTATTTCGCGGGCAGGTATTGCATTTATCACGGGATTTGTAGTTTTATCACCGCGTATACCAACACCAATATACCCCAGAAAGAACTACGACTCGCTACTTTTTTGCTACTTTGTAATAACTTTCAGCAGGTAACGTTTCTGGAAATGGGTAAAAAAATTTAAGACCTGACTAAATGAAATTTAAGACCTCGGATGAAAATCTGGCCGTTTTTAAGACTTTTTAAGGCCTTAAATTTAAAGTTCAGAATTTAAGACTTTTTAAGACCCCGCGGAAACCCTGAGTGAACTAAGATCTTCAGGGGCAGGTGTGTTCGATCAGGGTTGGATCTGAACTCTGCATGCATGTAGATCTCCAGGAACAGGATTGGGCATACCTGCTCTAGGTTTAACTCATCAGCTCTGATACTCTGATCTGAGACTGATGGATTATTTCAAATACATCTACAAAGTGTCCTGTTGAGGTACTCCAGGGCTGCGCTCAAGTTCAGATTTTTATGCCCTTCCCTTGCTAACTTCCCTCCATCTAAGGGACTCAGATGTACATCATTGTTTACACTGAACCAACACTGGCAGAATCTGTCTAGCTACAGTGGCATGAAAAAGCATAAAAAAATCATTCTCATTTTCACAGATTCTGCAAGGGGTTCACATACTTTTTCATGCCACTGTACTTTATTAATGAGAACTAAAACTTGGTAACCATGAATGCATATTTGTCATTTTAACTAAGCAGAACT
The DNA here is from genome assembly GCF_018812025.1 of Megalobrama amblycephala. Taxonomy (NCBI): domain Eukaryota; kingdom Metazoa; phylum Chordata; class Actinopteri; order Cypriniformes; family Xenocyprididae; genus Megalobrama; species Megalobrama amblycephala. The sequence continues at coordinate 20,182,805 of NC_063044.1, forward strand.
GGTGGTGGTGCTTAAGATACTGTTTGTCATTCAGTTTTTGTAAAAAAAAATAAAAAAAAAATAGATAATGGTAATTTTTATTAAAAGAAGATAATACTACTAATTCTACCACTAATGACAACACACAAAAGATTGATGAGCTGCTTGGTTCATGAATATTAATCACGATGTAAGAGTTGCGATCATTTTGTCATTAATTGACAAGATTATATTAAATTAGAATTAAACAAAATTAGAATTGATAAGTGTCTGTGAATCATTAAAAAATCCCAGGGGTTTAGTTTTAACCTACATGAACAAATAGCAAAATAAACATGAGGGTTCATCATCATCACACTCCTGCTGCGCTTCTGTGAACGAAAAAAAAAAGATTACATTAGGCTATATAAAAGGAATTAAATAGCCTATGTCTACGGGCAAAATTTATTTAACTTAAACGATTAACATATTTAAAAAAATTAGAGGGGAAAAATGCGACAACAGACTAGGCCATATGAGTTTCGGTTCATTTCTGAGAAGTTCACAGAAAGGAAACCGAGACGGCAGAAAATTCTTTGTTTTTTTTACGAGAGATAGATTTGGAATAACAATTAGCTTTAATGTAGAAATAGATGCCCATTCTGTTGCTTTTCTTGATATCAGGATCCAACTGAAATCAGGGACTTTATTTACTTCTCTATATTCTTATTCTAAACCAATGGATAAAAATAGTATTCTTCATGCTGCAAGCGCTCATCCATCTTTTTTAAAGAAAGGACTTCTCTATTCTCAATTTCTTTGATTAAAACATATCTGTAATGTTGAATCAGACTTTGAACAACAAGTGGTGATAGAGGTTACCCAAAAAAATGGTTTAATGCTGCTTTGAAGAGAGTACGAGAGGAGTCTAATACATCGATTAAACAAAAGAAGCCTCATTCTGTAGTCTGTAAAACCACTTTCTCTGCGCACAGTGAAGCGATTAAGAATATCATTAAGAAACATTGGTATATACTTTCTTCAGTCGAAAAGAAATTAAGGTTTTTGATGAAAACATTCCAGGGCCTGTATGTATAAAACTTCTCAAAAATGCTCTTAAGAATAGTCTTAAGTTTTGACTTGAGTGTCAAAAAATGCTTAGTGAAGAGTAGGACTTTTCTAAGAGTAAGATACTTTTATAAAGAAGCTAAAAGCAACTTTTAGTGAAGTATAAGACGGATTCTTGGATTCTCACTTGGAAGGCCTCTGTTGATTGTCCTCCATGGATGACTTTACAGCTCAGTCCTTCATACGAGTTCTTGATGATGCTGACGATCTTGGTGGGCACCCCGTAGTGACGGAGAAGCTTCCAGAGGGTTTTCCTATCCACACTGTCGAATGCCTTCTCATAGTCAATAAAGTTGATATACAGGGGAGAGTTCCATTCTAATGATTGTTCAACAATTATACGCAGCGTTGCGATCTGGTCCACACATGAACGATCTTTGCGAAAGCCAGCCTGCTGGTCTCGGAGTTGGGCGTCGACTTGGTCTTTCATTCTGTTTAGCAAAACTCGGTTGAAGACTTTACCTGGTACTGACAGCAGTGTGATGCCTCTGTAGTTTGTGCATTTACTAAGGTCTCCTTTCTTAGGAATCTTGATAAGGTACCCCTCTTTCCATTCTGCTGGCACTTGTTCTTTCTCCCAGATATTTTTGAAGAGTGGGTAAAGCATCTCAACTGATGTACTGATGTCTGACTTCAGGGCTTCTGCTGGGATGTTGTCCGGCCCTGCTGCTTTACCATTCCTAAGTTGCATAATGGCCTTCCTTATTTCCTCTCTGGTTGGGATGTTACAATCTATGGGCAGGTCTGTATCTGCAGGTTTGATATCAGGTGGGTTCTGTGGCGCTGGCCTATTCAGAAGTTCCTCGAAATGCTCCACCCATCTGGTCCTTTGTTGCTCATCTCCTATGATTGGCTTTCCTTCCCTGTCCTTTACTGGTCTTTCTGGTCTGCTGTATTTTCCTGCCAGTTTCTTGGTGGTGTCATACAGTTCTTTCATGTTGTTCTCTCTTGCTGCTGCCTCTGCTGCTGTAGCCAGGTCATCTATGTGCTTCCTCTTGTCTTTCCTAATGCTCTTTTTTGTCTGCTTGTTGGCTTCTGTGTATTCTACTTGTGCCTTTGCTTTCTCTGCTCGTGTGCAACTGTTACTGATGGCCATCTTCTTTTCCTTCCTCTTCTTGATCTTACTCAGGCTGTCTGCCGAGATCCACTCCTTGTGCTGGTGTTTCTTGGGGCCAAGCACTTCCTGGCATGTTTCTATCACCGCTTCCTTGATCCCTTCCCACTTACTCTCCAGGGTACCGCCTTCCTCTTCCAGCAGGTCCTGAAGGACTTGAAACCTATTGCTAAGGGATACCTTGAACTCCTGTTGCTTGCTATCATCTCTCAGTAGTGCTGTGTTGTACTTCTGGCAAGTGAGAACCGGCGTAAGACAAGGCTGTTTACTCTCACCGTTTCTCTTCCTGTTGGCAATCGACTGGATTATGACTTCTTCAACAGCTCAAAGAAACCACGGGATCCAGTGGACGCCATGGAAACAATTGGATGACTTGGATTTTGCTGATGATCTGGCTCTACTCTCGCATACCCAACAACAGATGCAAGAGAAGACGAACCATGTGGCATCCACCTCTGCACAAATAGGCCTCAACATCCATAAAGATAAAACCAAGGTCCTCAAGATTAACGCAACTAACAACAACCCAATCACACTGGAGAGCGAAGAACTAGAGGAGGTGGAAACGTTTACCTACCTAGGCAGTGTCATCGACAAGCAAGGAGGCACCGATGCAGACGTCAAGGCACGGATAGGGAAGGCGAGGGCAGCATTTATTCAACTACGGAACATCTGGACCTCCAAGGAATTGTCAGCGAAAACCAAAGTAAGAATTTTCAATACTAATGTCAAGGCAGTTCTCTTTTATGGAGCAGAAACCTGGAGAACCACCGTCACCACCATCAAGAAAGTACAGGTTTTCATAAACAGCTGCCTACGCAAAATATTACGCATCCATTGGCCTGATACTATTAGCAATGAAGAACTATGGCAGAGAACAAATCAGATCCCAGCAGAGGAAGAAATCAAGAAACGAAGATGGAGATGGATTGGGCACACTCTACGAAAGCCAGCAAACAACACCACCAAGCAAGCGCTGCAGTGGAACCCGCAAGGCAAAAGGAAAAAGGGAAGGCCAAGAAACACCTGGCGCCAAGATCTAGAGGCAGACATCAAGACCATGGGAGTGACATGGAACCAGCTGGAAAGAAAAGCCCAGGACAGAGATGGCTGGAGATCCCTGGTCGGCGGCCTATGCCCCAAGAGGGGTTGTAGGCGTAAGTAAGTAAGTAAGAAGACGGATTCTTAAGTGCTGACTTAAAGGGATAGTTCACCCAAAAATGAAAATTTGATGTTTATCTGCTTACCCCCAGCGCATCCAACTCCGTTCAGCATCGGTTAGTGATGTCTGATCGAGCTCTGACAACGGAAGTGATGTCTAGCACTCATTGAAGTATATGCGTGAGACGTCACTGCTGTTGTCAGAGTGCGATCAGACATCACTAACCGAGTGCTGAACGGAGTTGGACATAGTGGTGTTTTAGAGGTAAAAAATGATATAAATACTGTTCGGTTTCTCACACAAACCGATCGTTTTGTGTCTTAGGACATCAATGTGTCCTCACGAGCCGCAGGGTTTCAATTGGATTTGTCTATGTAAGCTTTATTTACTCTTATAGAAGATGTTCCCATCCACTACCATTATTTGGCTGACAGCAGTTAAAAATCCTCATTTGTGTTCTACTGAAGAAAAAAAGTCATCTACATCTTGGATGCGCTGGGGGTAAGCAGATAAACATCAAAATTTCATTTTTGGGTGAACTATCCCTTTAAGTGTTGTGAAGTAAGGACTACAATAACGTCAACTCAAAATGGCCATCCCTCAACCTCTGAATCAGCCAATAGCTAGTTTTAGGGGCCCTGATACTTTCATTAAGGCTAATTCTCAGGTACGTACAGATAAGGACATTGGGTTTTTTCCTTGCCTTAGATGTGCGGCATGTAGGAAAGTTCGTAGATGATGTTTTTCTTTTCGGAGTAGTGTAACGAATCGTACGTATAAGATTAAACAATTATAATTAATCTTATAATTAAACATATCATTTTCATGACATGTCACATTCAGTTTCGGATCTAGATTTTGTAGTAATTGAGCACATTTCATTGCAGAGGTGGTAATATAGAGCGGAAACTCCTACAGAGAGAGTGCAAATGAATTTTTGATCTTAAATGCTTACATCCTTTATGTATGAACTAGGGCTGGGCGATATATCGCATGAGATTGTCACGCGCATTTCGTCAGTAAAGCCGGTTCCCTGATTACCGCTAAATCGCCATCACCTGCTTTCAAATGCAGCGGCATTTAATAGACAGAGCCGTAGATCACTGAAAAGCCACGCAATATCGCGTTCATATCGCAGATGAATCGCCTTCGATAATGAACGCGATATTGCGTGGCTTTTCAGTGATCTACGGCTCTGTCTATTAAATGCCGCTGCATTTGAAAGCAGGTGATGGCGATTCAGCGGTAATCAGGGAACCGGCTTTACTGACGAAATGCGCGTGACAATCTCATGTGATATATCGCCCAGCCCTAGTATGAACGAAGAACTGATTCTCAATTGTTTCTTTTTTAAACTTTCATTGTGTTTTGGTAAATTTACACACATTGGATCTGTTTGTAATTATGTATTTTAATAATTAATCATGTGGGTATATATTTCTCAATTTGTACGTCATGATTATGTATTCCAAATGTGATGTTCATATGATAGTATTTTTTGGTGTGAATCAAGTATTACAATGAATATTGATGAAGTTATGAAAATTAATATGCATTTTTAAAAGTGTTGTATAATTTTGAGTATATCTATTTACATAATAAGGTAATAAGCTTATTAAATGGATACAGGTGTATGCTTGGAATCACGGCACTGATGAAGGGTTGATCCCGAAAACGTTTTGCACTCTTTGGCCTCTGGACAATAAACATTGGAGCTTTGTGGACTTTCTCGTGTGCAGATCTTTCATCTTTTTGAACTTGGATTGATTTTTTGGTATTGTTGTTTGGACTGATCTGGCGCTACGCTTCTCCATCTTTTCTTATACTTGTTTATTTTGCGATCAGTGTTTTGTTTTTATTGTGAGAGTACAAAAATAATAGGCCTATTTAATGGGCCTTAATAGATTTGAATGGTGTTACATCTATGTAACTTTGTATTTTGTATCAAAATGTCATTTTGTATCATCAAAGCCATAAATGTCTGAGTAGGCGTAACCTATTTTAGAGTTGTTTCCACTTTTATAAGAAAATTAAAGTGATCGCGCCGGCGCCTCGCGTACACACAACATATATCAGTTTTAGTAACTTGACATCACAGCCTGTTAATTGTAAAAATAACATACATTCAACCAAATATGTAAAAAGTTATAGTAGTATGTGTACAATAAAAGTGTTTAAATAATATAGTTTAGCCTCTAAATCGTGACTATGGAAACATTTGGATTTATGCCAAATTATAGGTTAACGCCGGTTTCCAATTTAGCTTTGAATTAATTAGTTTTGGCTTAACATTTATATATTATTTTTTTCATAATTAAAATAGTAGTGGTGCCCCCCAAATATACAAATATACCCGTGTGACTTACGACGGGTTTTGTGGTCCAGGATCAGATTTAATGGAAACACTGAATTTAAAGTGACGTACACATTACTACATTTACTCACTCTAGTAATGAGTTAATAATGCTTAATTACAAGTAACCAAACTCTAACTTTATAATAAGTGCACTTGAAGGAGTGAATGAACTGACTGAGTGAATTAGGACACTTAAAATTATACTTCTGTATATTCTCTATTTTCTGTAGAGCTGGACATTTTAATAATGATCAAATTCAGCTGTGAGAATAAAACCAACCTGTTTGTTCCTCAGTTTCTTCATGTTTCACTCTGAATGTTTCTTCAATCTTCATTTCTTCAGTCTCCTCTTTAATAAACTCAATCTTCATGTCTTCAGTCTCCTCCTCCTTAATAAACTCAATCTTCATGTCTTCAGTCTCCTCTTTTTTAAACACCATCTTTAAGAAGAGAATAATTAACAGAGTTATTAATCTAATGACCAGGTTAGACAACAAATTCTCTAAAAAACTAACGCTGCAAATGAATAAACTTCATATTTAGGCATTTATAACTGATGAAAACATGATTAGTTTGTTAGTGTTTGTTGTTGTCGTTCATGTTCACTGTTTGAGCAGCACGTGTCGTGATTCACTGAACCATTTCTCAAAGTGTTTGATTCAATTGACTCGGAGTTGAACAGTTCAGTTTCTCCATCATGACTCTCCAGCATAGACTGTAAAAAAAAAAAGCTCTGCAGAGACTGAACTCGTGTTCATGATAAACTGATTTATGATTTATATAGAGAAATGAGACGCAGGTTTACTGTTTCTCATCAGTGGATGAGCTTCACTCACTCAAATATCCTTCATATTACAGTTATAAAGAATCACAATGTTAAATTTAATAGTAAATAAACTCATTTAACATCGCTTGTTTAAAACAAAACACACAACTATTAATCACCGAACTGTTTCTGTCGATTAAAACAGCTTAAATTCTTAAAACAAACCTTTCTTCATCAGAATCACAGCAGATGCAGGAGCTCAGCGCAGTCTTATGACGTCATATCGTTACTCCAAAATAAAAGTCACGCATTGTCTACAATCACAGAAGTGCATTGACTGTTTTACCAGATAATATTTGTATTAAAATTAAAACTGAGAAATATGATACAAACAATCATGGTATATATATGACTTTGACCTTTAATGTGTTTCAATTTGGACACATGAATTAACTAATTATTGTTCACATTATATATATATATATATATATATATATATATATATATATATATATATATATATATATATATATATATATATATATAATGCATTACTAGTAGTTACTAGTTTTGACAGTAACTAATACTGTAACGCATTACTTACAGTAAAATTAATTAAAATTAATTAAAAAATTAATTACTTAAATAAATTAACTCTGTTACCGTTACCATATGGTGCGTTGTCAAAATGAATAAATTTTGGCTGAAGTGTAGCCTACAGCCTTACCTGTTTACATACACAAATATAATTTTAAAATGAAAATAATAATGTATGATTCTCTGTGTGTCAGATTATACGAGCGGAGCGCGAGCTCAAACCAGAATACCCTTTGTGACATGCTGGATTGAAAATATGTGAAATAAGTTTTTCTAGTCGACTAGTAGTTATTCATTTAAGCCATTAGTTGACTAATCACATTTATATTAATTTAATTTCTTGAATACTGGAGAGAATAAGCCATAATAATGAGCGTTTATGTAATATAGACTATAGCACTCAAGCACACGCATAGGCCTAAAGCTTGCCATAAAGAACCGGCAAAAGTAATAATTATGAATGTGACAAAAACAGCAAGGAGACATTTTAATTGTTTATTAATAAAGAAATGTTTTCTGAATCAGTGTCGGCTGCAAAGATGAAGTTGACATTACTGACTCTCATCATCTGCTCATACTGGATGTGCCTAGAGAGCGAACTCACATTTCAGTCGGATTAGGCTACATAATCAGAGTAGCCTGTTTCTTTTCGTTTTTAGATTTTCCAAGCTTTCTATAGATATATATTCTCATGTCTGCGAGGCAAGCAGCGTATACGCTGAGTTTCAGTTCATGTAAGATGCGCTCCAGTTCACGCGCCGGTGACCGTGTCCGCGCCTGCCATGATTATATTGTCTGCTATATTTGCTTCTTATTTATTAAATCTAGGCAACTGGTTGATAAAACATTGATTAAAATTAAGATACAATTTTTACAAAACAAAATTCACTTTAAAGAAAGTCTTTCTACAAAACAAAACTTAATGAAGTGGTCAAAATCATGTCTGACCCACTCCATGTCTCACGATATATTGCACATCTTATGATCCATCTTACTCATGCTGTTCACTTTTCATAATCAAGTAAATGAATTTAAAACATAACATAGGACTATTTAAACATAAATATGAAACTACATTTTCTTCAATGGCTACCAACACGTATTGTACAGTGAAGAGAAATTTCATAAGCAAGAGCGGATCACGAGTCACGAGTCGGATCAAGAATAATTTATACTTAGACTTATATTTAATATTGGGGGCATTCGAGTTATTTGACACACACACACATATATATATATATATATATATATATATATATATATATATATAATTTTGTTTTTCAAATAACACAATAGTTACTTTCCCTGGTAATTAGTTACTTTTATAATGATGTAACTCAGTTACTAACTCCGTTACTATTTGTGAGAAGTAACTAGTAACTATAACTAATTACTTTTTTGAAGTAACGTGCCCAACACTGATGGTGGGTATCCATGTATTGATACGCCCATTTGCGTCATCACACCATTTAAGATGCCCTTACAAGGACCAGTGCAGGAGAGGTTCAACCGGTGCCATTCACGAGGCCGCACAATTATTGAGCGAGCTTTCAGAATGATGAAAGCAAGATGGAGGAGAACATTATTCTCAGCTTTGGAGGTGAAAGTGGGCTTCTGCACTGAAGTAGTGATTGCATGTGCATTCCTGCATAATGTCTGTTTAACGCATGGTGATGTGCTTGAGCCTGAGGATGCTGACGCCACATCCCCACCTTCTCCTGATGCAGCAGTTTTTGTGGATAGGTCTGGAGTCCAGTTCAGGGACAAGCTGGCTGCACGAGTTTCTGCTCCTGTTGGTGTCCAACGTCCACTGATGGAGCATGATTACACAAATATTACATAATATTTTGTATACATGTAAGTCATTTTTTATAGAATTTTTTTTTATTTTTATTGAACTTACAAAACTGAAGAACTTTATTTTAACTGATGACACTCAGTGACTGAGCAAAAAAAATATTTGTTTTACAATTTACTGTAATTATTGTGTTATCTTGAGGTGCCTTTTGATTATTGACTTTGAATAGTTGAAAAAGAAAACATTTTGTGTACATCTACCTCAGCTTGTATTGTACATGTTGAAGAACATTTAATATTGTGCACTATATAAAATTGTATAATTTTATTTACCTTTACTTGGTGGTAGTTGTTTATACAGTTTCTTATTTTTGTAAATAATTTTCAATAATTCTTTATACAGTTCCCTTTACTCCTTGATTTTATGTTACCTAAATAAATTACACAATTCAGTGACACGGTCAGCGTTATTACGCATCTAATGCAGTTATAGCTGTTCTTATATGTGAATTATCATCATCCAAACAACTGATTATAGAACGGGGGACTATCAAACCTTTCAACCAAACTTACCGCAAAATGTGTTAAAAGACGGGCAGTTTTCTTGTACATTTGCAATGTGAAAATAGGACATTTACTTTGTTAACAAATGTGTCTGTACCATTACATGTAGAATAGTTTCTAACCTCACCAAGGATATATACAGTATAAATATTGTTCTGCTTTTTTAAAAGTAAGGTGGACACAATAAAAGCAAATTATAATTCTCAAGAAAGTTTATTTAATATAAAATCCCAAAACAGTACAACAGTAACATGAACAATAACTTAGAAGTTTTTAGACAGTATTTTTTTCTTTGTTACTGTGCTTAAATAAAATATGTTCAAGTATCTGTACTTTATCTTTATCTTTTACTGTAATACGAACAATATAGGACTCAAATGATACTATAACCAAACAATTTAAGAACAGTGACAACAGAAATGTTGCTAAACCTATTTACTTTTTTGCTACATGAGCTACTAATAGGGTTAAGATGGTCAGCATCTGGTCCATCTGATTCTCTGCCCTCGCAAACCGCTCTTCCTCTCTTGCGTCTGACTCCATCTGACGACGGTCCCGTTTCTCAGCGATTTCCTTTATAACTTCAAGTGAAGTAAGCTCACTTCACCTCTTTCTTTTTGTGGGGCTTTCACCTTTTCCTCCACTTGGCCTGGCAGATGGTCCGGGAATCTCTACTGCTACTGGACCTATACTTTCTTCAGCCCCTGATGATCCTGGTTTTACTGCATCCTGCACTGCTGGTTCTGAATAAGAAGGGGTAGAGGGAGACTGTAGGCAGTCTGCAACTACAGCACTTGAGGGACCTGCCATATCTGATGGGGAAATTTGTGCTTAATAATCTCCCTAACAGATATAAAATAAATATGTGTAAACAGTGTTTAATACCATACAATTCCAAAAGTGATGAACAAAATTCACACTTTCTTAAACCCTTGAGCAGATGCATTCCTCATGCCTGTGAAAGCCTTATCCCACTCCATACAGAGCCGAATAAACTGAAAGGTCATCTCATCAGTCCCGCTTCATTCTCAAACACCAAGTAACTAAATTAGGATACAATTATGGGTAATTCGCAAACTGTTAAATATGTCTTTAGTAACTTTCTGGATCTTTAGATCTCTGAGCCATCAGATTTTATCAAAAATATCTTAATTTGTGTTCTGAAGATGAACAAAGGTTTTACGGGTGTGAAACGACACGAGGGTGAGTGATTAATGACAGAATTTTCATTTTAGGGTGAACTAACCCTTTAAAACAATCTTCTCATAAACTCATTATAGTAAATGTATCTGTGGCCTATATATACTAAATATACAGAAACTGGATAAAGTTATCAAACAGACTGCACTGCATAAATAAATTAAATATAGATTAATCCTTATTAAAGCTACAATTTTCTCTGTAATCTTTGTTCTTTTGATTAACATTGATGTCAGCCACTGGTTTATTAGGCTGCTGTCACTTTAAGATCAGACACTGGCGCATATGGCACAGATCTGACGTGCATATCATTTCTCTTTAAGTTCATTTAAGACGTTATTTCACTAATTTAAGACTGCTCTTATGAGAATACTCAACAAAACAGACATTTTGGCATAATTCTGTGTGTTATTGTTCATTCAACCATGAAAGAAAACTCAATTCTGGTGAGTCACATGACACGACATTCACCTACAGCACATGTCTCTTTTGTCTTTTTGTGCTTGAATGTTTTAAAGGCATTTGCATGAATAAGAGCGTGATCATATAATGTAACGCTAGTAAAAGGATGACAGAAAACATGCTAAATATTTTTAAAATTCAACTGAAAAAAATTATTTCATGCATTAACGTGCTGATTTTGACAGCACTAATATTAATACATTAACATTAATGCATCCATTATTAAAATTTGTATTTTAAAATTAATTTTGTCATATACACTGTTAACTTTAATGTGCATGATGTAGGCCTACTTATTAATGTCATTGTAAGTCACTTTGGACAAAAGTGTCGTTAAATACCATAAACATCAGTCAAGTTATTATACCGCTGACTCTAGCATCCATTTCATTATCAAGTGTAACCTAAACAATCATGTCTATTTAACTTCACCTGCTGGCCCAAGAATCACTGATTCTGTCTGTTTCTCGCTGTAACAGACTCTGCCTGCTCACGGGCTTGCTGCTCTGCCTCATTTTGGACATTATCTTCAAGTGTATTCTCACCTTCCTCAGACCTACACTCACCTGTGCTACATTTCTTCTTAAAAAAATTAGAGATGCTTGTTGATTTTCTCTTCATCCTCTGCAAATTGACATAGTACAGTGTGACTAGCCATAGCTAGTAAAATAACTTTGCAGCTTATTAGCACCAGCGTTAATTTTAGCTAATGTTAATTCAACACTGTAAAAACTTTACTGAGGAACATTTAGTTGGCAAAAAAGTTAACTTTAGAAGCAGTGGTGTAGTGTAGTTTTTTGTACTGAGTATTCGGTGAAGTCCCGTTTGGACTTTGTTTTGTTTTGCACCATTTCCTGCTAATCTGCTAATATACTGTATATCAGGTACAGTACATGGCAAATTTTCTCAAGAAAAAAAATCTCTCAACTAATGCTGTAAACTACACATTCATATTGAAGGGTAAAATTAACTGATTTGTATACAAACTTAAACTACACTTAATGTGTTTCAATTCGGACACATGAATGAACTCTGCTTTATGAACTCATACAACCTGTTTTACCATGATTGTTTGTATCATGTTTCTCACTGTTTTGATTTTAATACAAAGATTAACTGGTAAAACAGTCAATCCACTTCTGTGATTGTAAACAATGCAGTGTGTGAACAGGACTTTTATTTTGGAGTGACGACATGACGTCATAAGACTGCGCCGAACTCCTGCATCTGCTGAAGAAAGGTTTGTTTTAAGAATTTAATCTGTTTAAATCTATAGAAACAGTTAAAGGTTTTAATATTTTTTTTTTACAAGCGATGTGAAATTAGTTTGTTTACTATCTAATGTAACTTTGTGATTCTTTATCTAACTGTAATGAAGGATATTTGTGTGAGTAAAACTCATACCTACTGATGAGAAACAGTAAACCTGCGTCTAATTTCTCTCTCTCTATATATCATAAATCAGTTTTTCATGAACACGAGTTCAGTCTCTGGAGAGTAATGATGGAGAAACTGAACTTTTCAACTCCGAGTCAATTGAATCAAACACTGATAAATGATTCAGTGAATCACGACACGTGCTGCTCAAACAGTGAACATGAACGACAACAACAAACATTAACAAACTAACTAATCATGTTTCATCAGTTATAGATGCCTAAATATGAAGTTTATTCATTTGCAATGTTTTTTTGTCTAACAGAGAATTTTTGTCTAACCAGGTCATTAGACTAATAACAATGTTAATTATTCTCTTCTTAAAGATGGCGTTTAAAAAAGAGGAGACTGAAGACATGAAGATGGAGTTTATTAAAGAGGAAACTGAAGACATGAAGATTGAGTTTAATAAAGAGGAGTTTGAAGAAATAAATATTGAAGAAACATTCAGTGTGAAACATGAAGATACTGAGGAACAAACAGGTTGGTTTTATTCTCACAGCTGAACTCAGTCATTTGATAATTATTAAAATGTCCAGATCTACAGAAATAGAGAATATACAGAAATATGATTTTACAGAGAAGTGTCCGAATTCACTCGGTCGGTTCATTCATTCCTTCAAGTGCACTTACTATAGAGCTAGAGTTAAGGCCCGTACACACCGGGACGAATATCGCACGTGTTTATCGTCAGCGTTTTTCGAGACGTTTTTTGTGTTCACACGCAAGCGATTTTCACCGGCGATGCGCCGAGTTAAAGTGCAAATTCACTCCCTGCCAGTAGGGGAGAGTGGGGTAATGTGAGACATCGGGTAATGTGAGACACCCCCTGTATCTCGACAAAGGAACACATTTGTGGTTATGTGACAATTATGTTTTCAAGCCCCTCACATTTCCCCTTGGCCATGAAGGAGAGGACCTCATGGTGCTGTGCTAAGCATGTTTTTTTCACAAAAATATATTTTTTGCATATAAAAGTAAATTTTCTTGCGGTCAACTTAATCAACTGTTGTGCCAAAGCAAACTGATTCAGGTAGAAAAACGTATATCATACATGTTGATGAACTATCAACATATAAAACCATGTGATGATGCTAGCTGAAGATTAGCCTGAATTGCTAAGAGAGATTGTTTTTTTCTAAAATGTAGTGGTGGGGTAAAGTGAGACAAATGCTTTGGGGTAAAGTGAGACATGAGGCACAAGTTAAATTTAGTCTTAAACATATTTTAATGTAATATTACATTACATATGTTTTATTTTTAATGTCATAAACATTGTAGAAAAGCCATCATGCCAAGGCAAAACACCAGGAAGACAACCTCTGGGGCAAAACACCCCTCGAGGAGAATGATGTGGCACATGTTCCTAAAAGTGATGTGGTAAAGAAGCTGCCTCAACCTAAAAGGCCTGGAGAGATGGCGAGATCAACTCCTCATCTTTCCCTGTAACCTTCAGGGCTGGAATGTAGAGTAGGCCTAGTTAAAGAGTATAACAGTAGGCTGAAGTTCTAATACAGGTGGGTCTAGTCCTGTGTTCTGAGTCCCAGGCTGTTCTAGCTGGTTCTGATTGTGCTTTGCTCTGACCTCCAGACACTAGCTGGCTCTAAGGGTCCGTTCACACTTGTAGTTCGGTTCGTTTGGTTATATTTGATACGGTAAAAAATGGTAAAAAATGTAGTCCTGGTCCAATTAGCGTTCAGATTGGCAATTTTATCACCAAACCAAAAGATACCGAACCTTGAGTTCATTACGTTCAATACATTCACAACGTGATTTGTCAGATTTTATGACGTATTGCCAATTTTGAATGGGAACTTAAAGGTACAATCTGTAAGATATTTGCAGTAAAATATCCAAAAACCACTAGGCTAGTGTTATATATTTTGTCCAGCTGATTACTAACAATATCTCTAATGTATTCAACTACTTGTAAATCATGAGAAAATTCCCATTCTAAACAGTGACACGGGGCAGTGCAGTCGCCTGTCAATGACGTTGGTTACCCTTTGTTACCACCTTTACTGACGTAGAAACCACATGACAACAGTGTCGTGGACAAATGCAGAAGTAGTGCCAAGCGTCCAGCAAACCACTAGCTTGCTTCAAGCAGTTCCTTATTTACTTCTTGCATGTTTTATGGTGGATTGTGTTACTTATTTATGGATCATAATTACTGTTTACCATCTGCCGCTGGTTCTGTCGACAAGGTCAGCTCCCGTAAACCTCATACTCATGACCGGAAAAGTGGAAGCGGCGCCGGCGACTGTGACATAATAAAAGTCCCGCTGCTCGTATGGCGTGTGTTGATCAATCGCTCCAGCTCCTCGTTCAGCTCCCGCAACACTCTGTCCTGCTCTGCTTCATACTACAGTAACGTTAATAATCGCATACATGAACATGAGTTCTTCAATCCCTATTCTTTTGCACCGTCCGTTGAGATGGAGACCACATGTCCCAAGTTTCCGCTCTAAAACTTGGAGTCATCAAACTACGCCTTTGTTTTGAATAGGTTTCTAGTGACCTCTAGCGGAAAAAAATATTACAGATTGTACCTTTAACAAACATCCAAAACAATGCTGTGTGCTGAGGTAAATGCGCTTGTTGTGTGTGTGTAGCCTGCATGTGATGGTATTTTGACCAGCTGGGAACTCATGAAGAGCTCATAAAATGTGTAAAGTAGTCAAAATAGCGGCAGGAATCCATCCGTTACACACACAAACGAGACACGCGTCTGATGTCTGTGATGGGCAAACTTGCGACTATGACAAGAAAAAACAACATGCGTGAGGATTCTATCCTTTTTAGGGTTTCTTTTTAGGCAGCGTTCACATATGTTCAAATGAACCGCACTAACTGAGCAATTGTACCAGGGTTTGTTTTAATTGAACCAAACATGACAAGTGTGAACGCACCCTAAGGGTCCTGTGTTCTGACCCCCAGACTGTGTTCTAATCTAACTGGTTCTATCTGTCATTTGAATGTTAATTAAAATATTTTGAATTATATTATGTTGTATTTGGAAAGTGCTTAATTGACCAATCCCCATGATTTTGTTACTAGTCTGACGTTAGTTCTGGAATGTGTGGTTGTCAAACTAGCTGTCAGGATTCAAACGGTTACAACAAGTGTTGTTATGGTAGTTTCACAGTGGAAAAAGTAAGTGGATCAGTTTACCCCCTTGATTTTTGTGGTCTGTCTCAGTTTACCCCTAAACTGGGGTAAAGTGAGACACAAGATGACTTTTTTAAAAACAATCATATTTTCACGGATCTTCATCCTGAATACATTCTGATCATTTCCATGGCTAGGAAACATCCTGAATTAATGGGAAAGGTGTAAATTTTACTGATATATCATTTTAGCTCACTTAGAGGGGAGCAAATGTAAAAAATGTCCCACTTTACCCCACTCTCCCCTATGTGGCGCTTGTGCTTAACGGTAGTGCAAATAAACATATGATATTAATAAAGTTAAAGAAGATTAAAAAAAAAAATGCATATATAAAATGGCATACATACATACATACATATATATATAGTGCAAGTGAACGGTAGTGTAAATAAACATATTTATGAAACAGACATTCTCAACTATATTTCTTGAATGTAAAAGGAAAAAAAATTAAAAATACAGAAATAATACTGTGGCAGAGCATCCATAGTGTGCGTCTCAATCAGCTCTCTACTTCACTAGTCAGGGCACTGATCAGGGATTCGGCCACATTCATTTAAATGGTATACTGATACACGACCTAGGAAGCTAGGGAGCTGTTTGAGACGCAGGGATAGTTTGTAGGGGTCTTCCTCGTCTACTTACTTTCTCTTCGTCGTCTTGTGTGCTCGGCAAGACCGTTTTGTGCTTGAGCGCCACCAAGTCGTGTTTTACTGTAACTTCAGCAGCTCCAGGCACGTGAACAAAAGCGGCAATCTCATTGGTCGGCCAGTTTTTAACGCAGCGCGTCAAACCAAAAAAACGAACCCGAGGCGTTTTTTTAAAAAATGACGCTTTTACGCCTCGCGTTTTTCGCGTCGGTGTGCACACTCACATTGGTGCCCGTTGTTTAGTCACGAGGCGTTAAACGTCGGCGAAAATCGCGCGCGATATTCGTCCCGGTGTGAACAGGCCTTTAGGGTTTGGTTACTTGTAATTAAGCATTATTAACTCATTACTATAGTGAGTAAATTAAGGTGACCAGATATTTGAAATGAGAAACCGGGGACATTTCCTATGTGAGTGGTCAAAATACCACCCAAATCTCATTTGTTATTATCTATTAATTAAAAAACGGGGACAGTACATTTTTGATTTTTGATTTTTTTTTTTTTATTGTTGTGGGTTTCACATTTTACATTAATAAATATTATGATTTAGGCCTAATTTTATTATTAGGATTTTTGGTCTGGTTTTAATACAATTCACCAAAATAACTAGCCAGTAGGCCTAACTACAAAAAACTATTACACTATTTTGAAAAATCACATTACAAAATATGAGATAAATAACACAAATAATATTTGCAGCATTTATTATTGAATTGAATATTTTAATTTTCAAGAGCTGTTTATACTGTACGAAATTACAACTTTTGTCCAATGACATTTCATTTTCTGTTAACAGCTTACATGAACGGAGCTTTGTTGTAGTATTCTTGAGAAAAGTTCCCAAAATGTAGGCTACATTATTTCCCACTTGAATTTGTAAATCTATGTTCTGTATACCTCCTCTAGGGGGGTCTGGGGGCATGCCCCCCCGGAAGAAAATTTTGTACATTTTAAGGTTTAATGCATCAATCTGGGGCACTTTGGAAGCTCAAAATTAAGAGCTTCAACCCATGTACAGTGTGCACATTGAACAAAGAAACAAC
Source organism: Megalobrama amblycephala (assembly GCF_018812025.1). Taxonomy (NCBI): domain Eukaryota; kingdom Metazoa; phylum Chordata; class Actinopteri; order Cypriniformes; family Xenocyprididae; genus Megalobrama; species Megalobrama amblycephala. The sequence goes on from NC_063044.1 coordinate 20,200,210, forward strand.
ATTGACTTGTACCTTGACATTAAAAGGGTTCAAACATAATTTTAGTTGTGATATAAAGTCTACATTGTTTTAAGGCCTGTTCACACCGGGACGAATATCGCGCGCAATTTTCGCCGACGTTTAACGCCTCGTGACTAAACAACGGGCGCCAATGTGAGTGTGCACACCGACGCGAAAAACGCGAGGCGTAAAAGCGTCATTTTAAAAAAAACGCCTCGGGTTCGTTTTTTTGGTTTGACGCGCCGCGTTAAAAACTGGCCGACCAATGAGATTGGTGCTTTTGTTCACGTGCCTGGAGCTGCTGAAGTTACAGTAAAACACGACTTGGTGGCGCTCAAGCACAAAACAGTCTTGCCGAGCACACAAGACGACGAAGAGAAAGTAAGTAGACGAGGAAGACCCCTACAAACTATCCCTGCATCTTAAACAGCTCCCTAGCTTCCTAGGTCGTGTATCAGTATACCATGTAAATGAATGTGGCCGACTCCCTGATCAGTGCCCTGACTAGTGAAGTAGAGAGCTGATTGAGATGCACACTATGGGTGCTCTGCAACAGATGTGTATTATTTCTGTATTTTTACTTTTTTTTTTCCTTTTACATTCAAGAAATATAGAATGTCTGTTTCATAAATATGTTTATTTACACTACCGTTCACTTGCACTACTGACATTGTGACTTATTTGCACTACCGTTTCTGACTAATATATATATTAACTTTATTAATATCATATGTTTATTTGCACTACCTTTAAGCACAAGCGCCACATACTGTCAGGGAATGAATTTGCACTTTAACTCGGCGCATCGCCAGTGAAAATCGCTTGGGTGTGAACACAAAAAACGTCTCGAAAAACGCTGACGATAAACACGTGCGATATTCGTCCCGGTGTGTACGGGCCTTTAGGTGTTTTAGGAGGCCAAACAATTATTACAATAAAATAATAATAGCTATAATAATGTTTTAGGCCTATATATAATTATTCATATGACTAATATCCATATATTGTAACAAATGCACCCTAAAATAAATTGCACTTTTATTAGTTACTTTACACAACAGTATAGGGAACTTACAACACTTTTGTACTAATTTATAAGATAAATCCTTGCGCTTTTATTTTGATCAGCACAAACAGACTGTATATATACTTAATCACTGTAGTTTGCTGTTTTATAAAGGCACAAAGCCATATCACGCTTTTGGTTCGTTGGCAAAATACAACATAGAGACCATTTATGTTTTAAATTCTCGGTGCATTATGAAACGGTGGCGGCGCACAGTGTCATTAATGGGAAACACTGAATGAATGTTTAGCTGAGACGTGCTAAAGTTGTCATATCAGTTGTTATATCAACAAAAACCCTTCAACCGGATCGAACGAGAGTCTCGAGGCCTGCCGCTGCTCTGAGTGAGTGACAGGGGGCGTGGCTCTGTACAACTGCAGTGTGCGTGAACTCGCTGCCGGTGTATATGGATACTGTAGAAAAGCGGTATTGAACTGTTTAACATATTTTAATAGAGAGATATGTTTAGAAAAAATATATATATTTAACAGCACTATTAAGAAACCGCTATGCTGTATGCTGGCAAGACTTTTTTGCAATGTATTTGCAGAATATTTTGAACGAGATATAAAACGGGGACATTTCCGGGGACAGCTCCAGTCGGGGACGGAGCACCAAAAACCGGGACTGTCCCCGGAAAACGGGGACGTCTGGTCACCCTAGAGTAAATGTGGTAACTACATCACTTTAAATTCAGTGTTTCCATTAAATCTGATCCTGGACCACAAAACCAGTCGTAAGTCGCACGGGTATATTTGGGGGCACCACTACTATTTTAGTTATGAAAAAAATAACTGTTAAGCCAAAACTAATTAATTTACAGCTAAACTGAAACAGAAACAGGCGTTATAACCTATAATTTGGCACAAATCCAAATGTTTCCATATTCACAATTTGGAGGCTAAACTATATTATTTAAACACTTTTATTGTTCACATACTACTATAACTTTTTACATATTTGGTTGAATGTATGTTATTTTTTACAATTAACAGGCTTTGATGTCAAGTTACTAAAACTGATATATATTGTGTGTACGCGAGGCGCCGGCGCGATCACTTGAATTTTCGTATAAAAGTGGAAACAACTCGAAAATAGGCTACTCAGACATTTATGGTCACATAGATGTAACACCTCTCTAATCTGTGAAGGGTTAAAGGTGCAATATGCAATATTTTGCAGTAAAATATCCAAAAACCACTAGGTTAGTGTTATAGATTTTGTTCACTTGAGTACTTACAATATCCCAAATGTTTCCAATTATTTGTAAATCGTGAGAAAATTGCAATTTTAACCAAGGCTCCAGGACGTGTGAGGAGTCACCTGTCAATTGCATCATATCCGCGTTACCCTCGGTTACCAGTTTTATTTTGTAGAAACCATGGAAACACCTAAGACACTTTAATAAATCACATGTTTTAATAGACAAGGGAACAACTTTTTTTATATATTCATAGGCAGAAAACGAGTTGTTTTTATATAGCTCAACATGTTTAGTCTTATTGTTTAAATCTAAATTTCTTGATTTTCTGCGAGTATCATGCTTTACCATGCCTCAGAGAAAAACACTATTTTGTCAAGTAGCTAACATAGCATAATCAGATGCATTGATTAATGATTAATTTTAGAGAAGAAGTCAACCATTTGCTTGAGATGGTCACCCGTTTTCTCAGAAGAGTATAGATTCATATAAAAATCTCTAAATGCATTATTGATATTCTTATTATTATGGAAAATATTATCATCTGAGTCAACAATGGTGGCGATAAATTGAGATGCTGCACATTGTTTTGCAATATATGCTAAAAATCTCTCAGGCTTGTCTCCATGCTCATAAAATCTTTGTTTAGAGTATCTTATTTTCTTCTCCGCGTCCACAGTGAGGAGACAGTCAAGAGCTGCTCTAACAGCTTGTAACTCTTTCAATAAACCTGCTGAGGGAGATCTATTATACATTTTTTCCTTAACCAATAACTGATTCTCTAAGGCCTTTTGATTAGTCATTCTTTGACATTTTTTAGAGAAGGTATATGAAATAATTAGACCCCTTGCATATGCTTTACAGGTTTCCCATAATAAATATGGATTAACTGTGGATTAATAGATAGAAAGGATTTAAATTCAGAAGAAAAGTAAACTAAAAATGTGCTGTCTCTAAGGGTTGCAATATTAAGTCTCCACTGTATAGAACAGTCCACTGTATTCCTAAATTGAAGCTCCATAGTGACACTTGCATGATCTGATAGTAAAATACTTTCTATATTACAAGATCGAACTAAGTGCATATCTGTTTTTGACATAAAAAAATAATCTAATCTTGACTGACAGTTATAGGAGGTAGAAAAAAAATGTATATTCCTTATCAACAGGGTGAAGAGTTCTCCAGACATCTACAAAACCAAGATCTTTACAAATATTCTAAGAGATCTCGCCTGAGCAGTTAAAGACGCAGAGCTATGTGGGTGTCTATCTATGAGGGGATTCAAAACACAATTGAAATCTCCACCCACAACTGTTAAATCTGCTGACCTGGCAATCATGTCCAAAAACACTTTTGTAATAAAGTCAGCTGGATGAGCTGGAGGATAGTACATGTTTAATATGAGAATAGTTTTACCTTGCAAGGCACCTTCAATAATAACATTGCGACCATCCCTATCTTTAATACAGTTTAAAATTTTGAATGGTAAATTACGTTTAATGAGTATAGCAACACCTCTACTTCTAGATGTAAAAGAAGAAAAGTATATCTGCCCAAAAACACCCTGTTGTAATTTTAGATGTTCTATATCAATTGTAGCAGCCCTTCAACTTTGAATAAACAGGCTTGGGAGTGTTTCCATACGGGTGTACTTTAATTCAGACGAGTGTGCGTAGCACCAACACCGTGAAAACTTAAAAGACAAATAACAAAGGCAATTCAGTCAGATACAAAATAATCCTTTAACAAATGCACTTTAGCAAGCTAGAATCACATTGATAACAGCACAACAGGCAACAGCCATCATCTGAAATGAATCTCATTACCATTTACATGAACGTATGAAATTAATACATATGAAATAGTATATTACAATCAACCACATACCTCGCTCCGCATATCAAAGGGTGCTAGAGAGTGGTGATCCAGGGAAGGATGACGCCATTAACTTAACTTGGACGTTGGAGAGATAGCTAGCAACTTCATGAATTATTCTCAAGTTATTACTGCCAAAACAAATCAAGCACAAAGTGGTATAACACTTCAAGGAACACTTTAGTTGAAGATTACAGTAATATTTTCCAATCTCTGACTTTAAACATGCACCGTCTTGTAACGTACCTTCCATAGACAGTAAAAGAAATGGACACAGCGACCCCATTGGAACTCAATTGAGACAAGTGAAGCCCATTTTTAGCACTTCCGTTTCTGACGCGCAGACTCAAACTAAGCTTGATGACGTCAGCAACCTGTCTGACAGATGTAAATCTTCTAGTAGCTGTGCGTGCAAACTGCCATCGTTAATCTTGCAGAGACGGCGAGCTTGAGCGGGGAGTTCTTTGGCGTGAGTGAGCAGGAGTAAGTATTCTGATTAATTATTTTGTATAGTATTTGAAAATGTAACGCCAGTACGTCATATTAAGTTAATGCATACTATTGCTTGCGAGCTTCTCCTCCTGTCTGTACGGTAATTTCTCTACTGTGCGACAGAGAGTCGAGTGGTTATGACGCAATCGTTAGCCTATTTTTACAAAAACTGTTTCTACGGGGCCATAATGTAACATAGAAGGTAATGGAGCCCTTTATACATTGTCGTGTATCTTTAGAAATAAATAATGGACAAATGGAGTCTTTAAACGCCTCAGATGTAAAGTTATTCGCTGTCAAAGTGACGCCAAAATGAATGGGAGTCAATGGGATGCTAACGCAAGTGAAGTTCTGCTACAAGATGGCGGCACGCGGCCGACTTCAACTTCCGGTCGACTTCCTTGGGCACTGGTACCTTCTCGTGCCTTCCTGTGTTTTTTTTATTTGAAAGAGTGAGCGTGGAGAAATTAGTCCACCATGCAGATAGCATGATGTCAAAATAAACGTCCCATGAAATAAAAGTATGAAACAGCATACTCATAATAAAACACTGCTAGTGGTCATCTACATCAATTAAATGAGTCTCTTGTAAAAGAGCAATTTCTATATTTCCTTTTTTCAAAAAAGCAAGTATCTTTCTCCGTGTTATAGGATTATGGATACCTCGAACATTCCAAGTACACATCCTAAGCACTGACATTCAATAATGTAAAGACAATCAATACAAATATAATACAGATAATCACAGAATATGTTCCTGTAAGTATAACCTTAAGAAATCTGAGCTTTAAACAAAAAATAAATAAAATACCAATAAAACACAGAAAACTATACAAGGGAACAAACCTGCCAAACATGCAGGAAAAACTATTCCTCCTCTTTTCTTGTGCAGGCAACTGCCTACCTCCCCAAACACAACTCACATCCTTGAACATTGGGTAAACACAAAACTCATCACGCTCTCAGTATCACGATACACGTCTTCACTCAGTTATTTTGTTTATGTATCACATAACTGTTCTGGAAAGTTTATCAAACTAGCCCAGGCGCTCAATGAAAGCAAGTCACGTCATCTGGTGAATCGAAGCGCTTCACCGTCCCGTTGATGGTCAGCCTCAAAGTTGCAGGTTACAGCAGAGCATATTCAATCTTCATCTTCTGCAAACGCTAAAAGCCTTGTTTCTTTATCACCATCGCAGAAAAATCACTGAAGAATGAAATCCTCGGTCCAGCGTCTGTGCTCCTTCCGGGATCGGTACCAACACGACGAGCTGCGTTTAACACTCGTTGCTTGTCCGTAAAATTATGGAACTTTATGATGACAGGCCTGGGTCGTTGCTTAGGTCCTGGTAATGGCGCTAAAGAGCGGTGAGCACGATCAAGCTTGATCCGTCCTGCTTTCATTTCAATCTTTAAGTAATCGGGCAGCCACTTTTCAAAGAACTGCACCGGATCACTGCCTTCCGGTCCCCCCCTGGCAAACCGACTAGCTGCAAATGACACCTGCGCCCGCGATTCTCCAAATCGTCGATGTGCGCTGACATTTCGCTCACTTTCTTTTGAAGATTGACCACCGCTCCCTGCAGGGATTCCGTTGAATTTTCCACACCGGCGATTCGTTTCTCCGCCTGGCCCACTCGCTCCACCAGGGCCTGGAACTGAACAGTTTGATCGTTTATCGCGGCTAGAACAGTATTCACTTTCTCATCTATTACGTTTGTAATGTTTTCGGTTAGTTTGTCCAGAGCTTGAGCAAAGTTAGAGTTCGAACTCTCCTCTTCGTGACTCTTCATGCTCACGTCGTCCATATTAGCATCATGCTCGTCGCCGCTGATAGTCGAACTTTTCAGCTCAATCTTCTTAGCTTTGGGCATTCTGTCAGATCCTTTTGAAAAATATTGATCTAAAGACATGGCACAATAACCATCTAACCAAACAGAATGATTTCACTGAGTGAAAATATAAATTAACCGAATATTTGAACTGATGTCACGGGAGCTCGCCAAAAGACGTGTCTACTCTACGACGCCATCTTCCTCCCCCTATTTTTACTGATTTAAAATAGACCAAACAAACACATTGAATTCACAGGTCAGTCTTTTGAAATTGTAGGTTTTGCTTGTCAAGTACTTTACTACAGAGCAAACAGGAAGGCTGCCCATCTTGCTCATTAACAACTGATTCTTCCATTCTTCTTACCTTTGCTGCTAATGCTGCGACTCTTCTTGTTTGCATGTGTTCATTCATTTTATGTTCCACATTTAGTTTTTCTCCTTTAATAACAAATTTGACCATTTTGAGGCTTAAATTTACAAAATTAATGGCTACTGTTTGAATTCTTCCTAAGTGCGCACTTGTGTTTGTTTCGTTAACTGATTGCGTCATTAGCCTACATTGCCTGATGTCTGAAAATAATAAATACTCAGCAAAATTATTTATGACAAATAAAGCATTATAGCTCATTTATATTTATTTAATTCACTGTAATTTAAATTTTTAAACAAAAATAAATGCTATTTTTTTTTTTTTTTTTTTTTATTGTGGTCGGCATATCGCTCCGCATATAGGGCTGCAGGTTGAGAACCACTGCTCCACACCCATTCAAACGCTTACTGTGGTGAAGTGTCGCTTTGCGCGACTCACTGGATGTCATGGCAACTGAATCACGGAGGAAATCTTTAAATATCTCGCCTTCGCTTTAATTTCAGACCATCTCCAAAAAGACATAAAACACTAAACAAATGATTTTGACATGGGTTTATCAAAGTAGGAAATCCAGACTTTTAATTCCTTACACACAATTACTGCTGTTGAAATACGAAATGGAGGCGGGTCCGGATTGAATTCCCTCCGGGTCCGGATCCGGACCAGAGTCCGGACTTTGAGAAGTGCTGTCATACATGTTGTTGATTTTGATGCTTGAAATGTCTAACTTGTTTTTTTGTCTATTTTTGTCCTAGATCTAATGGCACTGAGAGAGGCGAGTCATGAACTTAATGAAAGGGATGAAGAGAAAATTATACATTATAATTATAATTTAATGACTAAAGAAAAATCAACAAAGTTTTCCTTAAAAAAAGGAGCTCAAAAGACTGGAACTAAAAGTTATTTCACATGCCAACAGAGTGGAAAGACTTTTGATCAACATAGAAACTTTCAAGTCCACTTGAGAGTTCACACTAGAGAGAGAGCCTTCACTTGCCACCAGTGTGGAAAGAGTTTCATACATAAAAATCACCTTAAAGTTCACATGAGAATTCATACTGGAGAAAAGCCTCACACCTGCAAACAATGTGGAAAGAGTTTCAGTCAAAAAGGAAGCCTTGAAATCCACATGAGAAGTCACACTGGAGAAAAGCCTTACACCTGCCAACAGTGTGGAAAGAGTTTCATTAGAAATGAAAACCTTAAAGTCCACATGAGAATTCATACTGGAGAAAAGCCGTACACCTGCCAACAGTGTGGAAAGAGTTTCGGTCAAAAAGGACACCTTATAGACCACATGAGAATTCACACTGGAGAAAAGACTTTCACCTGCCAACAGTGTGGAAAGAGTTTCATTAGAAATAAAAACCTTAAAGTCCACATGAGAACTCACACTGGAGAAAAGCCGTACACCTGCACTCTGTGCGGGAATGGCTTCACAGAGGAACGAATCCTCAGGCAACACATGAGAATTCACACTGGAGAGAGCCCATTCACCTGCCAACAATGTGGAAAGAGTTTCATTAGAAATGAAAACCTTAAAGTTCACATGAGAATTCACACTGGAGAAAAGCCTTACACCTGCCAACTGTGTGGAAAGAGTTTTAATGAGACAGGAAACCTTAAAATCCACATGAGAATTCACACTGGAGAAAAGCCTTACACCTGCCAACTGTGTGGAAAGAGTTTTAATGAGACAGGAAACCTTAAAATCCACATGAGAATTCACACTGGAGAAAAGCCTTACACCTGCCAACTGTGTGGAAAAAGTTTCAGTCAAAAAAGACACCTTATAGTCCACATGAGAGTTCACACTGGAGAGAGCCCATTCACCTGCCAACAATGTGGAAAGAGTTTCATTAGAAAAGAAAACCTTAAAGTCCACATGAGAACTCACACTAAAGAAAAACCTCATACCTGTCAAGAGTGTGGAAAGAGTTTCAGTCAAAAAGGAAACCTTACAGTCCACATGAGAATTCACACTGGAGAAAAGCCTTACACCTGCCAACAGTGTGGAAAGAGTTTCGGTCAAAAAAGAAACCTTATAGTCCACATGAGAAATCACACTGGAGAAAAGCCTTAAGCTTTGATTCATTATTTTCTAAAATCAAAATAAAATTGAACAGCTCAATATTGTAATAAATCAAGGTCAACATAACAGCCTCTTAAATGTTAAAAGTGTAAAACGCTTTTAAAAGTTGTTCGCACATGATGTCAGTGCTGCACGTGAAATGCGGTAGGTGGGCAAGGAGTGATTTTACTATATAGGAATCAAAATTCCTATTTTTTGCATTGTTATAGTTGCTCAATGGCCACTATCAAACCGAGAAACCACAATGAGCATTTACCATTTATGTAACTTGTATAGTTTTTTTTTTACTTTTTAAAATATCATTTTGTGTCTGCTGATATTGAAATGAATATGGAACCTGCTTACTTTATTTGTTTTTGACTTGGTGAAATATTAACATTCTTCATGGTATCGTTTGCAAGGAAGAGAAGATATTTTATCCCATTGAATGATTATTTAGTGTTTTCACTTCAGTTTTGTAGAATTCAATTTACAATGTTGATCTGGTTAGCATGAGAACTGTGTCACGCGCTGCTGCTTCAGCCATCATATGGTAGAAAATGTCAGAATAAATAAATGTGTTCAACAAGCTGACAGAAGTTGATCCATTTCTTTGTTGGTAGGGTGTAAATATTCACTTTCCCATATGTCCATGGAGGAGAATCGGATGGGCATTCAGCAGACAGACACTAACATATATATTTTTTTATTTATATCAACAAATGACGACCAAAATCAAACCCATAGAATCTTGTGAAGTTTTTTTAAGTGGCTGTGTGCAGTGGCTGAACAATTTGTTATTTTTATGTTGATTTGTTACACGCATGCTACATAGTAAAATGCATATATCAGAGAGTAATCAAAATGGCTCGGGGAATTTATGACTCTGGATAATCTGTGTTTTTTAGAATAGAGATCTCGACTCTTAACTTTACTAGTGCATATTACTAGTCTTGTGGTAAACAATTAATCCGTGCAAGTTAAAACACAGAAAAAATTGTCTAATCTTTAATCAAAATCCATTTACTTCCGGTCTGAAATGGCGTTCCTTCTCTGATTACGTCAGTTTGACGGCTTGGGTTGAAAACGCGTAAACCACTCCTCTGCAACTGTTCGTCTGCTATGAGCGAGAGACAGAGTGGAGGAGCGCGAGAGATGGAGAGGAGGAGCCTAACAAGTGTTGCATGATTTAACGTGTTTCTAAGGCTGTGTTCCAGTTCGTTTTTTAAATGCCCTTCCCTTGCTAACTTCCCTCAGTCTCGTTGACTGGGATGTACGTCATTGCTTACATTGCACTAGTGCCCACTACTGGCGGAAACTTTGCAATGGCCTGAACTGGAACGTCCTAAGCCCTCCATTCCAGAATGGAGCTGATTTATTATTTATTCTTTGCCCTTACAAAATTGTTTAATACAGCATTCTATATGTATATATGAGTTTTAAATGTTTTAAAAAATAATAATTACAATATCATAGAGTTGTTTCTGGTGGGGTAAATTAAACGAGATATGCTGTCATATCATAAACGTGTTGTATTGTGGGTTATGGAGCTGCCTGAAGTGTACATATGAAGTAGACTCGCTCCCTCTGTCAAAATCGGGTCTGTCCATATAAAATTCCCTCGTCCACTTCATGAAGTGGAACACACTTAAAAATGATGGCAGAGATTCCCCCGAGGGGAAGTGTTTATGGAAGTTCGCGAGTTCATGTCTAAAACTGGAGTGGAACACAGCCTAACATGTTTGGTACTTTGTGGCATATTGAAATGTGTGAAGCATGCCGTTTCCTGTTGCCAGCTGGTGGCACTACGTATATTGTATATTGTCATAAAGATGTCTTTAGGAAGGACTCAGGCTTTGTCAAGCCACCACGGACCTTCAATGAAAACTCAAGATCTTTGCAGAGTAACATCGCTAAGCCCTTAAGATTAGACTGACCATATATGATGTGGTTTTGGATGAATCTCTATGAGGAGTTAATCACAGTGTAAAACGTCTCAGGTTACGCATGTAACCATGGTTCCCTGAGAACAGGGAACGAGACTCTGCATTGGAATACGCAATGGGGAACGTCACGTGACCCAGGTGTCTGAAAGCCAACTATCTAACAACTCCAATCCCTATTGGCCGGCGACAGCCTATGACGTAATATGGTGCGACCCGGAGTAGAGGAGCGCCTGGAGAAACAGTCAGCAGCTATCGTCTTGGGGGACTCTTTTGCAGGCAGGCAACCCAAAACATGGCAAGGAAACACAGTCTCGTTCCCTGTTCTCAGGGAACCATGGTTACATACGTAACCTGAGACGTTTTACACTGTGATTAACTCCTGTAAGCCTTGGCCACAAGCGTGGACGAGAACTTACAGGCCTTGGACGGGAGCTTGGGATCACTGCGCCATGTAGAAGCACTCGGAGGACACAATTGCATCGCAACCGAGCGTTCCACAGGGGGAACCCCAGCATACCCTCTGGCTGCTCCGCCGTCGAGGGAGGTGAAGGCGGAGGAGGCAGCAGAACGGTTTCGGGCAGGTAAAGGTGCCCTCCACAAACTGGCAACCTCCTCATGCACCTCCGGGAAGAAAGGAACCGGAAGGGGGCCCTGGCGTTCACCAGAGCGTGCAGCCCCTAGGAACCAATCATCCAGCCTCGAGCGCTCAGGACGGGGTGGAGGATTCCACTCCAACCCAATGCTCTCGGCTGCCCGGGGCAAGCATGGCCGTCAGCTCAGGATCTGACTCGGACAACGCTGCTCTCCCAGAGGGAGGCACCGCAGCCGAGTCTTCAGCTCTCAGGGGAAACAGGCAAGGCAGGAATGCTGGAATCCGCTGAGATGCGCCATCACACCAGTACTGCAGAGACTCGCTGAAAACACTCCGGTGAAGGCACGATGTGCTTGGCTCCGAAGCGAAAGCTTGAATGCGAGTTGCTCGCGCTGCTCCTTATATACCCACTGTGTGGGGCAGGGCTTGTGCATGCAAATTCCGCAGACCAAGATACTCTTCGTATCATTGGCTCGTTTTGTTAACACTCAAAGGTGTTTGGGCTCTCGGGCGAGACCCCATTTGTCAGTCTCTGACGTAACGTCTCTGTTCCCCCCTTCAGGGAACGAGGGTTACATACGTAACCTAGACGTTTTCAATCAGCTGAACAAGTTCTTAAGTTTGAATGGATACTTTGACAACTTTCAATCTGGTTTCCGACCGCATCACAGCACAGAGACAGCACTCATAAAGATAATAAATGATATTCGCCTAAACACAGATTCAGGTAAATTATCAGTGCTGGTTCTACTCGACCTCAGTGCTGCGTTTGACACTGTCAATCACAACATTCTTCTTGACAGGCTGAAAAACTGGGTTGGGCTTTCTGGGATGGTCCTTAAATGGTTCAGGTCATACTTAGAAGGGAGAGGTTATTATGTGAGTATCGGTGACCATAAGTCTGAGTGGAGATCCATGACATGCGGAGTCCCTCAAGGTTCAATACTTGCACCCCTCCTGTTCAACCTATATATGCTGCCACTGAACCAAATAATGAGAACGAACCAAATTGCATATCACAGCTATGCAGATGACACCCAGATTTACCTAGCCCTATCACCCAACGACTACAGCCCCATTGACTCCCTGTGTCAATGCATTGATGAAATTAAAAATTGGATGTGCCTAAACTTCCTTCAGTTAAACAAAGACAAAACTGAAGTCATTGCGTTTGGAAACAAAGATGAAGTTCTCAAAGTGAACACGTACCTTCACTCTAGGGGTCAAACAACTAAAAATCAAGTCAGGAATCTTGGTGTGATTTTGGAGTCAGACCTGAGTTTCAGTAGCCATGTAAAGACAATAACTAAATCAGCATATTATCATCTCAAAAATATTGCAAGAATTAGATGCTTTGTCTCCAGTCAAGACTTAGAGAAACTTGTTCATGCTTTCATCACCAGCAGGGTAGATTATTGTAATGGACTCCTCACTGGTCTTCCCAAAAAGACCATAAGACAGCTGCAGCTCGTACAGAACGCTGCTGCCAGGATTCTGAGCAGAACCAGAAAACATGAACACATCAGACCAGTCCTCAGGTCCTTGCACTGGCTTCCAGTTGCATTTAGAACTGATTTTAAAGTACTGTTGCTTGTTTATAAATCACTCAATGGCCTAGGACCTCAATACATTGCAGATATGCTCATAGAATATAAACCTAACAGATTACTCAGATCATCAGGATCAACTCACTTAGAAATACCAAGGGTTCACTCAAAGCAAGGAGAGTCTGCTTTTAGCTGTTACGCCAGCCGCAGCTGGAACCAGCTTCCAGAAGAGATCAGGTGTGCTCCAACAGTAGCCACATTCAAATCCAGACTCAAAACACATCTTTTTACCTATGCATTTGCTGACTGAGCACTGTGCTATGTCCGAACTGTTTGCATTTTATTTTATACGTATTATCTTTTTATTCTTTTAATTCCTTTTCCTGTTTTTATTTCATTTTTAATGTATTTTAAATCTTTTATGTATCATCCTGATTCTGACTTTTAATACATTTTAAATATTGCTGTCTGGTTGAAAGAGCTGGGAGAATTAGAAAGAAAGTGATTAGGTTAAAAATTTGGTAAATTTGGATAAGGGGACAAACCATGGGGAAATTTGAACTGTGGTGCATGGTTAAGATATCTCTGGATTACAGTCAGGACACTTTCCAAAGGGGAAATTTCCAAAGGGGAAATCTGAACTGCGTTGCATAGATAAGATATCTCCAGAAGGGGGATTAGGGCTGTGTGGTGCAGTTTGAGGTGTCTTGGCAAAAGGGGAGATTGAAACTTTGTTTAACAGGTAGCAGTCCTGTTGTGTGAGGAAGATCCATTCAGATCCTCTCTGATGGATAGATCCGTTTAGATCCACTCTGACGGACAAAAACAACAACAAAAAACTCTCTAAGACTTCCTAGCTCTTCTATCCAGATAGCAAAATTCTCTGTTTTTACTGTTATTTCTATTCCTTATGTTCTATTTTTATTCTTCTTTATGTAAAGCACTTTGAATTACCATTGTGTATGAAATGTGCTATACATATAAAATTGCCTTGCCTTCCCTTGCCTAACAACAGGAAGAGGGAAGATGCTGGTTTTATACCTTGGTATTAATTGGAAGATTTCACAGACAGGGCTTAGCTTAAGATATGACTAGTCTTTACTTCTATTATGATATTTATTAATAAATGATGATGATTATTATTATTATTATTATTATTATTATCTTAAGATGTCAGTGAAAGTTATTTTAAGTTAAAGGGATAATTCAACTAAAAATGAAATTTACTCACCCTCGGTTCTAAACCTGTAAACATTTCTTTTGCTGAAGACAAAAGAAGATATTTTGAAGACCCATTGACTTCCACAGTGGTCTGGAAGTTTCTAGTATGCCAAGTAAGAAGTTGATTAGCTGGTTCAGGTGAGCTAAACTCTGTAGGACAGTGCAGGCCTCCAGGAGCAGGACTGGACACCCCTGGACTAGGCTGTTAGTCACCAAAACTGACAGAATTAATAATTAGCGAATTACACGCACTGTTTGCTGACACTTGAGTGATTCACAATGTATTTCCATATTTCGTGTTTCTGCAGAAGTCAGTCATGTGGGCAAAATCATGAGGGTGAGCAAATAAATCTCATTCTTCATTGTTCATTTAAGCAACAGAGCAGAATACCATTAATCTTTAGATACTTAAGTTATGTTTTAACAGTGGGGGGCAAGCACTTTTTCACACAGGGCCATGTGGGTTTGGATTTTATTTTCCCTTCATAATAAAAACCTTCATTTAAAAACTGCATGTTGTGTTTACTTGTGATATATTTGATTCATATTTAAATTTGTTTGATGATCTGAAACATTAAAGTGTGACAAACATGGAAAAAAATAAAAAAAATCACTTTTTCACACCACTGTATTTAGTGACATGGTTTTAAAGCTATTTGCTATCCTGTTTGTTGGCCTTAAAACATCTTAAAAATGCACATATGTACACCAGGGAAATCTAAATTTTCTAGGGAAACATGCCCCCGTACCCCCCAAACAAACAAAATTTTCTGACCTCGGTAATCATGAAACCCTGTGTACGGCCGGCTTATAATCTATCAAATGAAATCTGAGGTAAACGTGTATTACTGTGATAAACTGTGATAAACAAAAATAAATGGGGCCAAACGCGATTGAATGTAAAGGTTTGTGTCTCGTTATTCTATTAATAACTACCGATTGATTTTGCATCTATCAGAAATTAAGAATTATTAGTGTCATTGTAAATAGTGGTGCAAATATCTAAGCTATCTAATACTTCAAATCTCAAGGTTAAATCAGAAGATTTTTTGTAAAAATGTTTCTTTAACAGCTGCCAAAAAATAGTATATAGCTCCACTGTGGTTTTTAACAAAAAAAAAAAAAACTTTTCACAAATATTTTTTAAAACATCGTTTGTACCATATTTGTCAATGTTTTAATTTTAATATACAAAAAATTATCTGGTAAAATAGTTGGATTTCTATGCACTTCTGTGATCGTAGACAATGCATGACTTTTATTTTGGAGTGACGACATGACGTCATAAGACTGCGCCGAACTCCTGCATCTGCTGAAGAAAGGTTTGTTTTAAGAATTTAATCTGTTTAAATCTATAGAAACAGTTAAAGGTTTTATAGTTGTTACCGTTTTTTAAAGCAATGTGAAATGAATTTATTTACTATCTAATGTAACATTGTTATTCTTTATCTAACTGTAATGAAGGATATTTGTGTGAGTAAAACTCATATCCACTGATGAGAAACAGTAAACCTGCGTCTCACTTCTCTCTATAAATCATAAATCAGATCATGAACACGAGTTCAGTCTCTGGGAGTAATGATGGAGAAACTGAACTTTTCAACTCCGAGTCAATTGAATCAAACACTTTGAGAAATGATTCAGTGAATCACGACTCGTGCTGTTCGAACAGTGAACATGAACGAGAACAACAAACATTAACAAACTAATTATGTTTTCATAAAAGTGTAATCATTTAAATATAATTCATTAAATACCATATGAGGATCATAAATGCCTGAAATATGAAGTTTATTAATTTGTAGTGTTAGTTTTGAGTGGGTTTTTTTAGTCTAACAGGTCATTGAAGACTTTTAACTCTGTTAATTATTCTGTACTTACAGATGGAGTTTATTAAAGAGGAAACTGAAGACATGAAGATTGAGTTTAATAAAGAGGAGACTGAAGAAATAAAGATTGAAGAAACATTCAGTGTGAAACTGAGGAACAAACAGGTTGGTTTTATTCTCCCAGCTGAACTCAGTCATTTGATCATTATTAAAATGTCCAGCTCTACATAAATAGAGAATATACTGAAGTATAATCTTACAGAAAATATTAAAGAATCCATTCATTACAGTATAATATCATTCAGGTATAAATTCCTTGATCATGAAATCGTTCAATTAAGGTTTGCACATGCTGAATGAATCAAATGATTAATAAACAGCAGCACAAACTCTGTGAAATCAACAGCCCTTCTGGACTTCGGTAAAGTTGGTTTTATATTCGCACATTCGGACATCCGAATTCATAGCCTTGTTAATCACACTACATTGGACGTTCAGTGGACATTCACAAGTACAATACTTGCCTATTTTGATCGACTGTGAAAAATGTTGTAAGTTGACAATCGTAGTCCGAATGTGTGAATATAAAACTAACTTTACTGAGCTCCCTTCTGGCGCACTCAGTGTCTGAATTCACTCAAGGGTTAGGGTTTGATTTAGAGCTGTTTACTTGTAATTAAAGGGTTAGTTCACCCAAAAATCAAAATTCTGTCATTTATTATGTACCCTCATGTCGTTCCACACCCGTAAGACAACATCACTTTAAAATTCAGTGTTTCCATTAAATGTGACCCCAAACCACAAAACCATGTCAAAATGTATGCATTATGCAATATTAAGTAAAGATCATGTTCTATTAAGATATTTTGTCCATTATTTTAGTCCATTATATTGAAACAAATCAGTCTAGACTTTGAGCATGTCAGCTTTCTACAGAAGTTGAAACGTCAAGATATGACGTGAAATATTTTTAAAAACGTATGAATAACGAATAATAATAACTCCAAAATTTTAAAATATACAATCTACTCCATTTTACTGCAAACTTCACTTGATCTTGTGTTTCTGGTGTCCCACATTCACATGTGTATGAATGGAAGTCAGAGGAAGGAGAAGTCTACTGTGAACGGCCCTTAATAATTAAACTGTTTTTAGGAAAATAAATTAAATATCAACCTAAAAGTTGATGTCAAAATATGGCTGTTAATATCATTTTGTCATTGATAAAATATATTACTCAAAATATTTCAGAGCAATGTTTTATTTATTTTCTTAATATTATTTATAATGAATTATTAAGAATTATTTAAGGGAAGGTGGCAGAGCAGCTCTTTGGGAAATTCTGTAGCCAGAAGACGTCCATTCAGTGCTGATTGTCTTAATTCAGTAAATCTTGATGTAAAAACATTTGAAATTGGAGTCAGATTAAACGAGCAGGTAAAGTAAAATTGAGACTAAAGTCTAAAATTAAGTAAATTTCACAGGAGCGCTGAAAAGACGTACACACATTATACCTTCACCAGACCACTGGATTCTGTCGCTGGAACGACAGCTGGTCCTTTATGATTGGAAGATTAATGTTAAAGTTTCAGGGACATATGCAACTAATTTATGCAAATGCATCAAAATGATCGTAATGTTTTGTAGCAGTTGTCTATCACAACAAGTCTCAATTTTATGACATTTAACTTCATATTTCTCTCTTTAAATTATTTTGATTTCCTGAAAATTAAATGACTTTTTTTCTCTTTCATTTCAGAGCTGATGGAAGTGAAGGAGGAGATTGAAGAACTGAGTGAAGTGGAGGAGAATCATGACAATCCTGGAGAAAAACCTTTGAGTTGCTCAAAGACTAAAAAGACTTTTTTAAAGAAAAGAGCCAAGAAATCTACAACCTGCACTCAGTGTGGAAAGAGTTTGTCAACCAAACAACATCTTAAGATTCACATGAGAGTTCATATAGGAGAGAAGCCGTTCACATGTGATCAATGTGGGAAGAGTTTCACACGAAAAGGAGATTTTAAGGAACACATGAGGATCCACACTGGAGAGAAGCCGTTCACATGTGATCAGTGTGGGAAGAGCTTCACACGTAAAGGACATCTTAAGGATCACAAGAGAGTTCACACTGGAGAGAAGCCACACACATGTGATCAATGTGGGAAGAGTTTCACACGAAAAGGAGGTCTTAAGAGGCATATGAAAGTTCACACTGGAGAGAGACCGTTCACATGCCATCAATGTGACAAAACATTTCTAAGGTCATCAGACCTGAAGAGACACCTGAGAGTTCATACAAAGGAGAAGCCACATTCATGTTCTGTGTGTGAAAAGAGTTTTTCACTGCTGTGTAGTTTACAAAAACATGAGAAAATCCATACTGGTGTGAGAGAGTATGTGTGCTTTGAGTGTGAGAAAACTTTTACTACAGTAAACCATTTAAAAGTGCACCAGAGAATTCACACTGGAGAAAAACCTTACAAGTGTTCATACTGTGACAAGAGATTTAGTCAGTTATCAAATCTGAAAACACATGAGAGGATCCACTCTGGAGAAAAACCTTACAAGTGTTCATACTGTGACAACAGATTCAGTCGGTCAGAACATCTGAAAACACATGAGAGGATCCACACTGGAGAAAAACCTTACAAGTGTTCACACTGTGACAAGAGATTCAATCAGTCATTATATCTGAAAACACATGAGATGATCCACACTGGAGAAAAACCTTACAAGTGTTCACACTGTGACAAGAGATTCAATCAGTCATCACATCAGAAAACACATGAGAGGATCCACAGCAGAGAGAAGCTGCACACGTGATCAGTGTGGAAAGAGTTTCTCTTTTAAAAGTCACCTGAAGATGCACATGAAGATCCATGCAGTGGAGAAACCACATCACCACAGTCTGAAATGAAGTAGTTCATTTTTATGTGCTGAACAAAAAAAATCTTCTGTGTAAGTTAGCCACAGCCAAATCTCTCCTCTCCTGCTATAGTTGGCGCCATGGGTGACAAGTTTTATTTATTTATTTATTTATTTTTTGCAGTTACAAAACGTCTTTTTGTACCTACATCAGCAAATTATTCACAAAAATTTTAAGCAAACAAGTTTAACCCTTTAACGACCCAGTGGTCCGCTGGCGGGACGATAGAGTTTTATAATGTTAAACAAGCTGTTTTTTTAAATGAGGAGTATGCCATCTAACAAATCATTTATTATGCTCGCAGTGCGTCGGTTAAATGAATTGGGATATTAATTTAATAATAAAAGTGGCATAATAATAATAATTAACAGCCCTGTGCGCCCATCTGCTATACGCCACTGTGAAGGGATAAAAGGTGTTCAGGCACGGCATCAAAGCCATTACCTGTTTAATCCAAATCCACATACGTGGACTGTTCAATATTCAGTACTGCAATGTCTGAGTCTCTCCAGTCACATGATGTTTCTCATGTGTTTTCAGTCGGCGCTACTACAAAGAAACGTTTACTAGACTGTGGACTAGCTTTGCTCTCTGAACAGTGGCAGCCTGCAGCTGAATTTTTGTGATCACTGCAGCTGAATTTTTGTGATCACTGAAGCCCCGGGTATACTTCGGCCGTCCGCGTTTGTGAATTTGACGTATGTAATTTTCATCATGCGGCTGGCGTGAGCCGTCTGCATGAGGCTGGCTGAAGGGAAGGAAAAGATGTGGTAGAAAAAAGTGTACAAGCAATAGGGATAACCGCACCCTGGAGAGGATTGTGAAACAAAACCCATTCAAAAATGTGGGGGAGATTCACAAAGAGTGGACTGCAGCTGGAGTCAGTGCTTCAAGAACCACTACGCACAGACGTATGCAAGACATGGGTTTCAGCTGTCGCATTCCTTGTGTCAAGCCACTCTTGAACAACAGACAGCATCAGAAGCGTCTCGCCTGGGCTAAAGACAAAAAGGACTGGACTGCTGCTGAGTGGTCTAAAGTTATGTTCTCTGATGAAAGTAAATTTTGCATTTCCTTTGGAAATCAGGGTCCCAGAGTCTGGAGGAAGAGAGGAGAGGCACACAATCCACATTGCTTGAGGTCAAGTGTAAAGTTTCCACAGTCAGTGATGGTTTGGGGTGCCATGTCATCTGCTGGTGTTGGTCCACTCTGTTCGGGATACCTCCCTGAAATGACTTTTTGCAGGTTAGGATGTCTGCAATATAAGGTCAATAAGAGATTCATTGTGCAGTGTAGCCTGCTTCATTGATTATAACAGGAGTTTTCACAGTGCAGAACTTTGAGTTTGCACTGAAGTGATTGACAGCTGCAGTGATTAAAAAGGAAAATCTGATTATAACCCATTCGCAATTTGAAAGTTTTTCATGCTACTAAGTATACACACTGCAAAAAGTTTTGGAAATGGTTAACTTATTTAAATACGGGATTTAATCCAAAATTATATTGACTGACATGATGATAACCAGCATTGGATAGGACAGAAATAATTAATAGACCTGCCACACTTTGTTGTTCATTGACTTTGTCTTTGACTGATACTTTTATTTTCAAATAGTTAAACGAGACATTAAAATAGTTCCAATATTTTTTGCTATGATATGGACACTGGTAACAAGAACAATTTATCATAATGTATGATTGTAAGCTCATATTACAAACTGATTTTATGGTCATGGCAATAAACTATGGAAGTGTCCGCTGCTGAATAAAAAAGGTAATTGCAACTTTTTATCTCAAATGTGACAGAAACTCGCAATTGCTTGATATAAAGTCAGAATTGTGTGATATAAACAGCAATTGTGTCAGAACAGCAAATAAAGTCAGAATTATAAATTGCATAACTGTGATATAAACTCGCATTTGCAAGAAACAAAATGTAGGTAGAAAAAAGGTAATTGCGACTTTTTTTATTCTGTGGTGGAAAAAAGCTTCCATAGTCATAATGCATGATTAAGAGCTTATATGAAAGACTTGGAAAGCAATATATCACTTTAGGCCAGGTGTGATCAACAAATCAAATCAACATTTATTTATATAGCACATTTAAAACCACACTTGTTGAGCCAAAGTGCTTTACATCTCAAAAAACACAGTAATACGAAAATACAAAAAGAGCTTAAAAACAGACACAGTACCACAGTAATCATCACAGCCAGAGTTCCAGAAACTAAAAGCCACAGAATAGAGGTGCGACTTCAACATCGATTTAAAACAGAGAGTCACAGGATCTAATGTGCAGTGGGAGACTATTCCACAACCGTGGCGCTGCCACCGAGAAAGCTCGATCTCCTTTGGTTTTCATCCGTGATCTAGGAACAATTAAAAGCAAACTCTGAGAGGATCTTAATGGTCTAGAGGTGCAATGCTGCTGTAACAGAGAAGAAATATACTCATGAGCCAAACCATACAGACTCTTGAAAACGATTGTCAAGACTTTGTATTGAATTCGTTACTCAACCGGAAGCCAGTGCAGTGAAGCCAGCACCGGGGAAATGTTGGACCATTTCCTGGTACCAGTCAACAATCTGGCCGCAGAATTCTGTACCAGTTGCAGCCGCGAAAGCAGGTTCTTCGACAGCCCCATATAAAGTGAATTACAATAGTCCAATCTGGATGAAATAAAAGCATGAATCACAGTTTCCATGACTCTGAAGGACAAAATTCTCTTTAATTTGGCAATGCTTCTCAGTTGATAGAAGCTGCTTTTAACAACGGCCCTAACTTGTTTGTCAAACTTTAACTCAGAATCGAAAATTACCCCAAGGTTCCTAACTTGGGTGTTTACAGTATTTCACAATTGCTAAAACACATTTCTTGAAACCATCACTCATTTTCTCAAAACATTAAACACAAATCCAATCTTCAAACTAATTTCACAAAACCTCTGTCAGTACTGTCAGATCAATAATATTGTTGAATATTGTTGAGGACATTTTCCACATCACAGGCAATGTCGTCTCTTGCCAGGCAAAGGGAAAAACGTGCCGGATCCAGCCTTTACAGCCTTGTCTCCACACCCCTTGCTCTTTCTCATCATCCTCTTACACATACTCTTCCTCCTCTACTGTTCAGATTGTTTCCATCTATTGTTGGTATCATCATTCAGCACCTGTGTCACCTGTGCACTCTGAACTGACCTATATTTTATACAGTTGATTTGATCACATCATTAGAAATAAGTGTGAATAATTTTGAGTCATTGTGTTTAAAGGATGACAACTGTGTTGCAGTTGTGTTTAACTTTTGCCACATGTATTTACCATTTTGCAACACAGTGCAAAATGTGTTTTAGTGAGTAAGAATGTGTTTAGAGTTTTGCAAAAAGAGTGGATGAGATTTGCAAACAGTGTCTTAACTACCTGAACTTGTTTATGGTTTTGCCTACAAATTGACTGATTCGACAAATGGGTTTAGGCCACTGAGCATTGGGTTCAGAGAATGGGGTTTAGTGTTTTAGCAATTGTGAAATACTGTATTCTACCTGTATTGTATTGGATCAACTAGTAGTTGTGTGAAAGTGCTTTATAAAGAAAGAAAGAAAGAAAGAAAAAAGAAATGGAGATGTTGATCCTTCAGACACATAATTGGTGCTGCATAATGCAGCAGCCCCAAAAATCCACATCGATTATACTCCATTACAGACTCATACACAGACAGCTGGTCGAAGACTATGACTTTAAGGGGTCCGCTGGATTGAAGTGTTCCAAATGTGCACAGTAGATCGGCGTTGGTGCCCTTGTAGTGTAGTGGCCCATACTTTTGGGGCCACATGTCACTGCTTAACACTAGCTTAAACAAAGCATTCATCCTGCAACAGTGACCATCTGTGTTCACGGTGAGCTGGCCATTTGTCATGTAAAATACACAACTTAAATCATAATGCTGAGTTCACACCGAACGTGTCTGGGGCGTCTGATTTACATGTTAAGCTAATGTAAACGCGCGTCTAGATGTTCGGCGGCGCGAATCAAGTGTCTAGCATGGCGCGAATCGACAAATCTTGCATCTGACGCCCGAGTTGAAAAATCTGAACTTTGGCGAATATTCGTGGCGCGTTAACTAATCAGGGACTCTGCTTTGGTAGTCACGTGTTTATGACGTGATCAGCGGTGGAGACCAGAACAAAGATGGAGGACCAATGAATAGTCGCTGTGTGTGGCCACTCTGAGCTCTATGATGTGTCATCATATTTTTATCGAGACAGGAATAAAAACGACCTTGCCTGGAAGAGGATAAGTGAGGAAATCGGTAAAATGCTTTGCATGATACTGGCCCGTCTGCTAGCTAGCAAAAGCCGGCCGGCATAACCGAGCTAAATTGCTGCTACTAGTTTCCAACTGACTAGATGATGTGTTTATTCAGAGAATCTGTGCAGAAAGAGATGGAAGAGTCTGAGGGACACATATTTGAAAGAGAGGAGAAAGGAGACAGAGAAAATAAGTGGGTCAGTAGCAGAGTCAGCCAAAAGGTGGAAGTACTCTGCGGTCCTGTCCTTCCTCGACCCCGAGACGAGCAGGAATATGGAGAGTAGGGACGGGGATGAGCAGACCACCCAGATCAGGCAGAAGCAGCAGCAGCAGGGCTATCCCAGACAGGAGGTGTGTTGACAAGTATAGCCACACACAGAAAAACTATTGTGTATTATTATATTTCAGGTGAACAATGAAAGGATCTCTCTAACCAGTGCAATATGCAAATGTGTCATATTAAATATGTATTATTGTCATGGCAGAGCCAACTGAATTTTTTTGAAAGGCAGTGAGCCTGAGTCCTCTCTGCCAGAGCCTGCTCAGGCTGGCCCATTAGTATTTGTAATACTAAAAATGTTCAGTTAACCTTTTCTGTGAACATCTTAAAATCAGGTTTCAGCTTTCAACCTTCTGATTGCACAATTTTTTTACAGTACCACCATCGAGGAGGAGGAGAAGGTCCCGGGAGGAGTCCATTAATTTTGAGAAGGAGCCGTTGGCAGCTCTGAGATCCAGGCCTCAACCTCCTCCCTGCTCCGAGGACGAGTGTTTTCTTTTGAGTCTGCTTCTGTCCCTGCAGAAGTTGCCAGCTCAGACGGAGGAATAGGTCAAATTTCAAATTCACAAATTAATTTATGAAAGCAGCACTGTTCTACAGAGTAGTTTTTTCTCTGCAGGGAATGAAACAGACTTTAGCCCTATTCGGACGGGATTATTTTTACATGGGTGTAATGTTGAGGGACTCATGGTAAGATTTATTGAAGTTAGAGTGGTCGTACAGGCAGGGTCAGACAGGAGCAAACAGGAATCACAAGAAACAGGCAGAATCATGGTCAGAATACAGGCAATGGTCAAAGGTAGACAGATATCAATCACAGAACAGGATAACAAGGCAAGGGTCAAAGGCAGGAGCAGGAGCAGGAACAGACAGGAAAACAGGATAAGCACGGGATAACGCTCGGAATTGACACACAGGGTAATCAAGACTTTGCGGTGAGGTGGTGTGTGTGAAAGTCCTTTATAGTCCTGGTAATGAGCTGCAGCTGGGTGTGGTGATTAGTGTGGAGTGTGTGAACGTGACTGGCAGAGAGGATGATGGGGAATGTAGTCCGGGAAGTGACAGGAACAGACAGTGATCATAACAATGGGGACGTGGGGGTAAAGTAATTATTACCAGAGCTTCTCTGTGATTTTAGTCCCGTCCAAATGTGCCATCTCGGTAATCATTACTGACAATGTCAGTAAAGATTACGGTGACTTTTACCTTCTGTAAAAAGGTCCATAAAAATTACCTCACGTAATACTAATCCCGACTGAATAGACCCGCTGTAAATATGTACGGTAAAATTCCGTCATTTCCTGTTTAAAAGTAGTTTTTGGCATGTTTTGCAAGCATGGAGGCGCTTGAAGAAGCATTTGGTTGCGTTGTAGGTGGTGGGCCAACTCTGTGGCAAACCTCTAGTGTTTTCCACATACCATTTAAAGCAAAAAGAAGATCGAAAGCACTCATTAGAGGCACAAAACTTCTTTTAGCTCTAGTTAAGTGTCTATTACCACCACAATCCAATCAAAATCGTTAGACTGGATCTAACTGTTTTATATAACATATATATATATATATATATATATATATATATATATATATATATATATATATATACATACAGGTCCTTCTCAAAAAAAATTAGCATATTGTGATAAAAGTTCATTATTTTCCATAATGTAATGATAAAAATTAAACTTTCATATATTTTAGATTCATTGCACACCAACTGAAATATTTCAGGTCTTTTATTGTTTTAATACTGATGATTTTGGCATACAGCTCATGAAAACCCCAAATTCCTATCTCAAAAAATTAGCATATTTCATCCGACCAATAAAAGAAAAGTGTTTATAATACAAAAAAAGTCAACCTTCAAATAATTATGTTCAGTTATGCACTCAATACTTGGTTGGGAATCCTTTTGCAGAAATGACTGCTTCAATGCGGCGTGGCATGGAGGCAATCAGCCTGTGGCACTGCTGAGGTGTTATGGCGGCCCAGGATGCTTCGATAGCGGCTTTAAGCTCATCCAGAGTGTTGGGTCTTGCGTCTCTCAACTTTCTCTTCACAATATCCCACAGATTCTCTATGGGGATCAGGTCAGGAGAGTTGGCAGGCCAATTGAGCACAGTAATACCATGGTCAGTAAACCATTTACCAGTGGTTTTGGCACTGTGAGCAGGTGCCAGGTCATGCTGAAAAACGAAATCTTCATCTCCATAAAGCTTTTCAGCAGATGGAAGCATGAAGTGCTCCAAAATCTCCTGATAGCTAGCTGCATTGACCCTGCCCTTGATAAAACACAGTGGACCAACACCAGCAGCTGACATGGCACCCCAGACCATCACTGACTGTGGGTACTTGACACTGGACTTCAGGCATTTTGGCATTTCCTTCTCCCCAGTCTTCCTCCAGACTCTGGCACCTTGATTTCCGAATGACATGCAAAATTTGCTTTCATCCAAAAAAAGTACTTTGGACCACTTCTCTGTAGCCCAGGTCAGGCGCTTCTGCCGCTGTTTCTGGATCAAAAGTGGCTTGACCTGGGGAATGCGGCACCTGTAGCCCATTTCCTGCACACGCCTGTGCACGGTGGCTCTGGATGTTTCTACTCCAGACTCAGTCCACTGCTTCCGCAGGTCCCCCAAGGTCTGGAATCGGTCCTTCTCCACAATCTTCCTCAGGGTCCGGTCACCTCTTCTCGTTGTGCAGTGTTTTTTGCCACACTTTTTCCTTCCCACAGACTTCCCACTGAGGTGCCTTGATACAGCACTCTGGGAACAGCCTATTCGTTCAGAAATTTCTTTCTGTGTCTTACCCTCTCGCTTGAGGGTGTCAATGATGGCCTTCTGGACAGCAGTCAGGTCGGCAGTCTTACCCATGATTGCGGTTTTGAGTAATGAACCAGGCTGGGAGTTTTTAAAAGCCTCAGGAATCTTTTGCAGGTGTTTAGAGTTAATTAGTTGATTTAGATCAGAGATGCCCAAACTAGGGCCCGCGGGCCAAAGTTGGCCCGTGGTAACCTTTGATTTGGCCCACCGTACCGTCTGAGGAGAGAGAGAGAGAGAGAGAGCGAGAGAGAGAGAGAGAGAGAGGGGGTGATACCTTCGACACAGATTGTCATTTCTAATTTGACATAACAATTTTGTTTGTTTTATTGTTGAACTACAACAGAGTAAACTGAAATTAAATGTTTAAATTAAATGTAAATTAATAATGAAAAAAATATTGTAAATGCGCAATTCAAGGTGCAGCACTGCGTGCTTTGCGACACATGACGTCAATTAACGTCAACAAATTAAACGCAATAATGGAGAAATCAAGGCAGTGGCACACAGACAAGAGAAATTTTAAAAAAGCTTGGCAAGATGAGTTTTTATTCACAGAAGTCAAATCAAAGGCAGTGTGTCTAGTTTGCAAACAGTCTGTTGCTGTTTTAAAAGAGTACAATATCCGTCGTCATTACGAAACAAAACATTCTGCAGCTTTCTCAAAGTACAGCGGCGAGGCGCGAAAACAGAAGGCTAACGAGCTGCTTGCTGGACTTCGATCTGAACAGAGCGCGCTGCTACGTCCTTCATCAGCACAAGAAAGCGCCACACGGGCCAGTTTTCAGATTTCCGCTCTAATTGCAAAAAGTGGAAGAGCCTTCGCTACTGGAGAGTTCGTCAAGGCATGTCTTGCAGTGGCTGCAGAAGCAGTTTGTCCTTCTCAGGTACGAATGTTCTCACAAATTAGCCTGTCAATAAATACTGTTACCCGACGCATAGAAGACATGGCTCAAGACATCGGCGAGCAAATCAAGGCAAAGGCAAGTGCGTTCTCTGCCTATTCAATAGCCTGTGACGAGAGCACCGACATATCCGATTCCGCACAGCTGTTGGTATTTTTGCGTGGAGTAAATTAAACTTTTGATGTGACACAAGAGCTGGCTGGCATTGAGACCCTTTCTGGTACTACTAAAGGAAAAGATCTCTTTTTTGCTGTTGAGAGAGTGTTGGAAAAAAACGAATTAAAGTGGGAGAAGATGGCCGGCATTACAACTGATGGAGCGCCGGCAATGGTAGGGAGGAAATCTGGCCTTGCTGCATTTGTGTCTCAGAAAGTCAGTGAATGTGGAGGAAAAGTTGTGAAGTACCACTGCATTTTACATCAAGAACAACTATGTGCTAAATCTGTCAGGCTTGTGGATGTGATGCGTGACGTCGTCAAAATTGTCAACAATATACGCTCCAAGGCGCTTTCTCACCGACAGTTCAAGACACTGATGGATGAGATGGATGCGCAATATGGTGATGTGTTGTACCACCAGGAGGTCAGATGGCTCAGCCGTGGAAAAGTTTGTGGGCCGTGGAGATTTTTTGATCTGCGTGATGAGATCAGAGTTTTTCAGGAAAGCAAGGATGGTAACATTCAAGTGCCCACAGATAAGAAATGGCTCTCTGACCTGGCTTTCCTTGTGGATGTAACAGAGTTGCTCAATGTTTTGAATGTTCAGCTCCAGGGAAAGGACCAGATTATCACCCAGCTTTTTGATCACGTCAGAGCCTTCAAACAAAAACTACTGCTGCTCAGAAGACATCTCTCAGCAGGTAACAGTAACATTTACAGTTATAATATTCAGGATATTTTGTGCAATTATAATTATATTATTATTAATTATATTTAGAATTATATGTGGAGTTTACATTACATATATTCAGTAATGTCAGCATTTGTATTTTTGTTGTACATCAAGCTGATAAAATTTGCTTAAAATTAGCTAGTTTCTTAAATTGTCATGAAATAATAATTTTCTTCTTTTTTCAGTTATTTATTTATTTTCAGTTTTTTCTCCCTCTGTTTTACATCCCTGTCCTTGTCTCACACTGTTCTCTCTGTTTCTCATCCCACATGCAGGAAATTTAGTTCATTTTCCCTGTCTTGGAGAGGTAGGCATGGTGAAAGAGAAGGTCCATGAGTATGATGCTGTTCTCAGCAACCTTATTCAGGAGTTTGACAGCCGCTTTGAGGACTTCAGACACAGCACTGCTGACTTTGAGTTGTTTGCTCAACCCTTCACCATCAGTGTGGATGCAGTCAGAGATGATCTTCAGATGGAACTAATTGAGCTTCAGTGTGATTCAGAACTGAAACACAAGTTCACATCCCTTCCCTTGACAGACTTCTACAAATGTGTCCCAGCTAACAGGTACCCAAAGATGTGTAAGCAGGCACAAGTGATGCTGTCTCTGTTTGGCAGTACCTACCTCTGCGAGTAGACTTACAGTCTGATGAACTTGAACAAGAGTAAACTAAGAAGCCAAATAACTGACTCTCACCTACATATTATATTGTCTTTGTAAGTCAGCTACAGCCCAATCTTGAAAAACTTCTGAAAAATAAGGACCAGCTTCATATCTCTCATTAGGTCACTGACATTGCAACCACATGGTTTTATTATTGATTGTGTATTTGGCATTGAACTGTATTGTACATTGAACACTTGGGGATTGTTGCCCATTTAATTGTTCATTAAAATGCAACACTTTACAAATAAAACTGCATTAGTTAATCAGATTAAAGTTGTTTTATATTTATTTTAAATATTATGAAATAAATAAACCCATAGCAACTTTAATGTAATATAATTTGATTTATGATGCAAAATGTACTTTTGGCCCACGGCTCTCAATCAAGTTTGATTTTTGGCCCTTCATAGGAAAAAGTTTGGGCACCCCTGATTTAGATGATTAGGTTAATAGCTCTTTTAGAGAACCTTTTCATGATATGCTAATTTTTGGAGATAGGAATTTTGGGTTTTCATGAGCTGTATGCCAAAATCATCAGTATTAAAACAATAAAAGACCTGAAATATTTCAGTTGGTGTGCAATGAATCTAAAATATATGAAAGTTTAATTTTTATCATTACATTATGGAAAATAATGAACTTTTATCACAATATGCTAATTTTTTGAGAAGGACCTGTGTATATATATATATATATATATATATATATATATAGTATCATTATATATCGCATCATGATATGTATTTTATTGTGAGGTCCTTGCTGATACACAACCCTACATTGTTACGGTACAGAGGAGGCAGACACAGATGTAAACAGGTATCGGTAGTTTATTGACCACAGTAGAGCATGAGATATCAGACAGGTGAGTAAACTGGATGTAGATGATGTGAGGATGGTTATATAGGGAATAGTTACTGTCCTTTCCGTTGCAGGTAGAGATACGTTGGAGCTTGGAGATCGCTGGAGTTACTTGGAGCTGACTGGAACACACCCACACAGCAGACGAGGCACACAGAGGGAAGGAGACACGCTGGAGACAGGTGAGTATACGAAGAGGAGTCCTTGAGGTAAGCATAACAGGAAGTATATGCGAACGAGACCGGACATGGTGTGCTGTGTGTGTGTGCTCTTTATGGTGCTGCTGATGAGTGATGTGATGAGGTGCAAGTGGCGGTGATCAGTACTCAGGAGATGGTGTGCGCTGTGATTGGTTGACGTTTGAACCTGACGTGTCTGTGACAGTACCCCCCCCCCTCCACGGCCCGCTCCAGAAGGCCGAGGACCCCAACGCCGTGGTGGTCATCCTCTTCCCCGCGGTGCTGGTCTATCAGGGTGACTGTCGTGGAAAGTCTGGAGTAAGCTGGGATCTAGGATGTTGTTTCTTGGGACCCAGGAGCGTTCCTCGGGACCGTAGCCTTCCCAGTCCACTAAATATTCCAGCTGACCACCACGACACCGGGAGTCCAAGATCTCATGAACTTCGTACGCAGCTCCGTCCTCCAGGATGAGTGGAAGGGGGGGTTCGGCGGGAGCCACGTCAGGTCCTGTGGGAAGAACAGAAGGATGGTGAGCTTTCAGTAGTGACACGTGGAAAGTGGGGTGAATACGATACCCTTGTGGCAGTTGGAGTTGGTAGGTGACTGGGTTGACCTGCTTGACGATGGGAAATGGGCCAATGAACCTGGGACTCAGCTTTCTGCAGGGCAGACGCAGTCTGACATCCCGGACAGCCAAACCTTCTGACCGGGCTGGAAGACCGGGGTGTTGGAGCGTCGAAGGTCGGCCGTCATTCTGCGTCTGCGCAGGGCTCGTTGCAGCTGATGGTGCGCTGAGTCCCAGACCCTCTCGCTCTCTCGGAACCAGTAATCCACTGCTGGAGCGTTGGAGGGTTCCCCGGTCCAGGGGAACAGTGGGGGTTGGTAGCCGAGTACGCACTGGAATGGTGTGAGTCCTGTAGTCGACTGCCGGAGAGAGTTTTGGGCGTACTCGGCCCAACCCAGGAACTGGTTCCAAGAGTCCTGGTGGTCATGACAGAAGGTACGGAGGAAGCGGCCAATCTCCTGAACCTTCCTTTCCGTCTGCCCATTCGACTGTGGATGGTATCCGGAAGTCAGGCTGACGGCCACACCTAGGAGGGAGTGAAACGATTTCCACACTCTGGAGATGAACTGAGGTCCTCTGTCAGAGACTATGTCTTCTGGTATTCCGAAATACCTGAACACTTGGTTGAAGAGTATTTCGGCGGTCTCCATGGCAGTGGGTAATCCTGGGAGTGGAATTAGACGGCAAGATTTTGAGAAACGGTCCACAACGACTAGGATGGTGGTATTTCCTTCTGAGACAGGGAGATCAGTGATGAAATCCACTCCTAGGTATGACCATGGTCGATCTGGAACGGGTAGCGGAAGGAGTTTCCCAGCTGGCAGATGACGAGGACTTTTGGAGATGGCGCACTCCCGACAGCCCTGCACGTACCTTCTGACATCAGATGCCATCCCTGGCCACCAGAAGCTTTCTTTTAGCAACAAGAGGGTTTGATTGACCCCCGGGTGACCAGTGCCTAGTGATGTGTGAGCTGAGTGGATGGTTGGAGTGCGTCGTGTCCGAGTGATATACAGCAAGCCAGGTGGACAGCCCGGCGGAGGATTCGTGGAGGCATTGGAGGAGGGAATAGTTTCCTCTGACCAGGTAATGGGACTCACGATGAGTGAACTCAGAATGATAGGTTCAGGTTCTTCGGTCTTTTCCTCAGGAGCATGGAGACGAGAGAGAGCGTCAGCTTTGACATTCTTGGTACCTGGATGGTAGGAGATGGTATAATTGAATCGGGAGAAGAACATGGCCCAGCAAACTTGTCTTGGGTTCAGTCTTTTCGCTGACCGAAGATATTCAAGATTCTTGTGGTCGGTTAGCACCAGGAACGCATGTTTGGCTCCCTCCAGCCAATGCCTCCACTCTTCCAAGGCAAGCTTAACAGCAAGAAGTTCCCTGTCACCGATGGAGTAGTTGACTTCCGCCGGGCTGAGCTTGCGGGAGAAGGCGCATGGGTGAAGTCTACTTGGCGTCCCCTGCTGCTGCGACAACACCGCTCCCACTCCAGTGGTCGAGGCGTCTACCTCCACGATGAACTGTTTCTCTGGATCAGGATGAACGGGTAAGGGAGCGGTGGTGAAGGCTTCTTTGAAGTGATTGAATGCGTTGGTGGCTGCCGAGTTCCAGGACAGAGACTTGGGCTTATCACGGAGCAGGCTGGTAAGTGGATGGGTGATGGAGCTGTAACCTTTGATGAACCGTCTGTAGAAGTTGGAGAATCCGAGGAAGCGTTGTAACTCTTTGATGGTAGTGGGTTCTGGCCAGTTGATGATGGATTCCACCTTCCTCTCGTCCATCCGAATGCCACTGTGGTCTATGTTGTACCCGAGGAATGAGACAGAAGGTTGATGGAAGGAGCACTTCTCTGCCTTGAGGAACAGGTTGAATTGCCGAAGACGGGTGAGGACCTCCACAACGTGTTGCCGATGTTTGGCCTGGCTCCGGGAGTATATGAGTATGTCGTCGATGTACACTAGGACAAAGCGATGGAGAAACTCCCGGAGCACCTCATGTATGAAGTCCTGGAATACGGAGAGGACGTTGACCAGGCCATACGGCATCACCAGGTATTCATAGTGGCCAGTAGGAGTAATGAAGGCGGTCTTCGTCCCCCTCATGTATCCGGATGAGGTTGTACGTGCTGCAGAGGTCCAGCTTCGTAAACACAGTGGCACCACAGAGATGTTCCAGGTCTGCTGGGACGAGAGGAAGGGGATATCTGAATTTAACGGTTATCTTGTTGAGTGAGCGATAGTCTATGCATGGCCGCAAGCCTCCGTCCTTTTTAGCCACAAAGAAGAAGCTGGAAGCAGCAGGGGAAGTAGACGGCCTGATGTAACCTTGGGCTAGGGCTTCCTTGATGTAATCCTCCATGGCCTTCTCCTCCGGGATGGAAAGTGGGTATATCTTACCCTTTGGCACTGGTTCACCCGGAAGCAGGTCGATGGCACAGTCCCATGGCCGGTGTGGAGGCAGCTTGGAAGCCCGTTGCGGGCAGAAGACATCGCTGAAGGGGGCGTAACACTTGGGGATGTCGATGGAGCGTTGTTCGACTGGACTCTCGATGGAAGTGGCGCAGAGGGAGAGATCAGGCGAAGGAGATGATGGAACAGGAAGTTCAGCCAGACAGCGAGAGAAACAGGTGTCGCCCCACTTCAGGATTTCGCCCGTTTTCCAGGAGATGGTTGGGTTGTGCTGCTCCAACCAGGGGCGCCCTAGAACCACGTCAGCGGTGGAATCCTCCAGAACCAGCAGATGTATTTCCTCCTGATGCAGTAAACCAACTTGAAGTGTTACAGGTCCTGCCACGGTGCGGACGCATTTACGACTCAGGGGTTTGCCAGTTATTGAGTTGATCTTGTAGATCGTCGGAGACGGAGAGGTCTTGAGATGTAGCTGCCGGCAGAGGGCGCCGGCAGAAATCCGCTGCAATCCTCCGCCGTTCCTGAGTAAGGCGCCGGTTTGGCCATGGGACTGGCGTACGGCGGTAGTGAAGAAGAGCTAATGGCGCTGGTGGTGGTGTTCGCTGGTGCAGGTGAAGGAGCAGTGACTGGAGATGGCGGTGGTGGATTGGTGGTGAGAGTTCGCCGAAGCGCATCCACCTAGTCTTGAAAAGGATCCGGTTGGCTCATACTGGGTCTGCGGTGTTGGTCCGGTCTTCTGTTACGGTACACAGGAGGCAGACACAGATGTAAACAGGTATCGGTAGTTTATTGACCACAGTAGAGCATGAGATATCAGACAGGTGAGTAAACTGGATGTAGATGATGTGAGGATGGTTATATAGGGAATAGTTACTGTCCTTTCCGTTGCAGGTAGAGATACGTTGGAGCTTGGAGATCGCTGGAGTTACTTGGAGCTGACTGGAACACACCCACACAGCAGACGAGGCACACAGAGGGAAGGAGACACGCTGGAGACAGGTGGGTATACGAAGAGGAGTCCTTGAGGTAAGCATAACAGGAAGTATATGCGAACGAGACCGGACATGGAGTGCTGTGTGTGTGTGCTCTTTATGGTGCTGCTGATGAGTGATGTGATGAGGTGCAGGTGGCGGTGATCAGTACTCAGGAGATGGTGTGCGCTGTGATTGGTTGACGTTTGAACCTGACGTGTCTGTGACATACATTTAATGCACAATTCTGTTTGTAGCACTTAAATCATGAAATTGTCAAAGAAAATGTCAAATAAAATATTGAATTTAATTGTTATTGTTCAGTACTGTTTTTGATTTGATTTTTTTTTTTTTTTTGGCTAACTTAAAGCAAGAAATAAGAAAAGTTGTATTAGATGTGTCAATTTGACAATGGTAAGGAAAAAAATGGTATTGCACTTAAAGGTGCCCTAGAATTAAAAATTGAATTTACCTTGGCATAGTTGAAAAACAAGAGTTCAGTACATGGAAAAGACATACAGTGAGTCTCAAACACCATTGTTTCATCCTTCTTATGTAAATCTCATTTGTTTAGAAGGACAGGCGAATCTCAACATAACACCGACTGTTACGTAACAGTCGGGATCATTAATATATACGCCCCCAATATTTGCATATGCCAGCTCATGTTCAAGGCATTAGACAAGGGCAGCCAGTATTAACTTCTGGATGTGCACAGCTGAATCATCAGACTAGGTAAGCAAGCAAGAACAATAGCGAAAAATGGCAGATGGAGCAATAATAACTGACATGATCCATGATAACATGATATTTTTAGTGATATTTGTAAACTGTCTTTCTAAATGTTTTGTTAGCATGTTGCTAATGTACTGTTAAATGTGGTTAAAGTTACCATCGTTTATTACTGTATCCACGGAGACAAGAGCTGTCGTTATTTTCATTTTTTTTAAACACTTGCAGTCTGTATAATTCATAAACACAACTTCATTCTTTATAAATCTCTCCAACAGTGTGTAATGTTAGCTTTAGCCATGGAGCACAGCCTTAAAATCATTCAGAATCAAATGTAAACATCCAAATAAACACTATACTCACATGATCCAATATATGCATGCAGCATGCATGATGAACATTTGGTAAAGATCCATTTGAGGGTTATATTAGCTGTGTGAACTTTGTTTATGCAATGTCTTATAGTGTCGAGAGCTCAGGGGGGCAGGGAGCGTGAGGATTTAAAGGGGCTGCTCGCTAAATTGGTGCATAGTTAATGATGCCCCAAAATAGGCAGTTAAAAAAGTTAATTAAAACAAATCTATGGGGAAGACAAGAGCAGTCCAACCTCACCTAGCTAGATTGGATTTTTGTTCAGGATCGGGGGGGACGGTAACTTCTGAACAACACTGTTTTAAAATGTTATTATAAATGTTTAAAGCATTTTTTTCCTGTCTTTAATGCAGTTACATACAAACATAAACACAGTTAAGCTACCACACACATACATGCTACACACAGCAAGGAATGTTTAAGCTGTGTCCGAAACCTCATTTGAGTGCACTGTATCTGCAAAGAGTGAACAAAATAAAGTAAGTGAATTTGGTGCGTCGGAGAGCTGGAGCTATCACAGAAACGGCTCAACACATGATAAAACTATTTTTATTATACATGTTACTTTATAAAATTATATTTAACAATCTTAATGACTTTATTTTGTAATCATACATACCATACATGCCAGCTTTGTAGTTTCATCCATTGCATAATTTGTCTGTCATGCTTAATATATGTTCATAATCATTAAATACTATGAAAAAAACTACAAACAAAAATAAACATTAACAACTGTACAATATTTCATATATTTATTAGTTTTAAAAAAAGGTTATTTTTAGTTTGTAGAATCTCACGCTCACAGATGACGTGGTCGTTGAGCACCCTCAGGCGACCGTTATGATTACATTAAAATGAATAAGCTACCTACAGATGATTAAATATTATTTTTAAGTCAGGTCACTGTTTTCATACTTCTGTAATATTTTTCAGTCAATATTAAATTACAGAAAGAACTATGAGTTTCAGTTTGTGGTGTATTTTTGTAGGTTTTATAGGTTTTCAAAGTAACTTGAATGTAAAGTAATCAGTAATCTGATTACTTTTTACATGCAGTAATCAGTAATGTAATCAAATTACAATTTTAATGTAGTAATTTGTAGTGGATTACTTTTTTTTAAGTAACTTACCAAACACTGGTTCTGCTTAACACAAAGAAATAATCCAAAGAATGGTTGTCAGCAAAGGGGTTTGGTGCACCATTGACTCCCATAGTACAACAAAATACTACGGAACTCAGTGGTGCCCCAAAGTGGTTGCATACATTCTTTTAAAAACATTACCGCTTTAAAAATAATAAGGTCTGTCAGTAGTTATTTTAACTAAGATTTGTCTGGAGTTTTCAAAACTTAACTGAACTGAAAATTAAAGATAAGTGATAACTGTCAGATTTGATCTAGTATCTTACATTTTATATTTTATTATTGTTATTTTTATAGGACGCCATGCAGATCCCCAAAAATTTAAGGATGTTATCATGGAGGCTTTTCAAAAACTCAGACAAGGTGGTGTTATCTCAGCTTGATACCATGTCCAAATGAGGGGTACCATGTAAAGTATTTGAAAGATCCTCAAAATCAAATTTGTCATGCAACCATTTTCATTCGTCCTCTTCAACGAAACGTAAAAGTTGAATCAGTAAGTTACATACTTTCAAACAGGGAATGTTTAAACATTAACATAAAACATGTATGATATGCTATTATGTTGTAATGTTTTCTTGCAGGCAAGTCTTCAAGCAGGGCCACCTCAAAAATGTGTTGTATGTGGAGATGAATTCCCCTTTGCAGCTATCAAGTCTCATAGTGATGAGTGTGTCAGGTATTTTTTTTTATTTTTTATTTTTTATGTGGAGTCTCTTATGGAAATGTTTATTTATCCTTGGTTTGGACTCATAGGATTGAACCATTATCTGAGTTACAGTAGACTTCGTAGTCAGTTTGTACTGTTTGAATGTATATACAAACCCTCCTAGCTACTAAAATGTCATCATTATTATTATTGTTGTTTTAAACCCTTTAAAGGGGTCAATTCACCTAAAAATTAGATTATTATATACTTATCCTAGTGTCTTTTTAAACCCATAAGGTTTTCATCCATCTTCACAAACACAAATGAAGATAAATGTGAGTGCTCTCTGTCCCTCCATTGACAGCTTATGCAACCTACTTTAAAGGTCCAACTTGGTAATGAAGACATTAAAGTAATCGATGCTCTCACGCAAACCAAAGAATATACACTGACAAAAAGTGACAGTCAACAGAACGTTCCATTGAAACACCAGCACCCAGCAGCGGCCCTGCGTTTCCGCCATTTTGGGGTAAAAACCAGGTGGCAGTCCAATAGATTTCAATGGGAATATCAGCTGCTTTGTTAAAAAAAACGTACATTAAAGCTGAAATTAGCCGAAAACCTTAATGATGACAACACAGAATATCGTACAAACACTAGACTAGTGATCAATTAATTTTTTAACAATTTATTATTGTCACAGACACGCCAGGCTCCACCCTCACTCAATCCCAGCGCACTCAATCACCCGAATACTAATCACCGGCACCTGCACCCCATCAGACCTCATCAGTCACAGTATAAGAAGCCAACACTCACATACACTCACTGTCCGGTACAACTTAAGGTATCATACATACCCGTATGCTTACCTTAAGGACTCCTGACGAACTACTTACCTGTCTCCAACGTCTCCTGTTTCCCTTGTGTGCTAATCCTCCAGTGTGTGACTGTTCCAAGTCTCCAGTGTTCCAAGTCTCCAGATTCCTCCATCCAGATTCCTCCTTCCTACAACAACATTAAGGACAGTATTACCATTCAACATTGCTATATCCAACTCTACATCACGTATTAGTCACCTGCACTTCTGTCTATCTCTGCTGGTATCAATAAACCCTACTGTTTGTTTTACATCTGCCTCCGTCCCTTCTGTACCGTAACAGAAGACCGGACCAACAACAGCCGATACCAGCATGAGTCACCGGGACCCGTTTCAAGAGCTCGTGAACGCCCTTCATCAAGTTCTCACTCCTCAACCACCAGCACCATCACCACCCGTTGCTTCCGCAACCCCTGCTTCCACTCTTTCACCTGTGGTTCATGCCAGTCCCATGGCTAAACCGGCGCCCTACTCAGGATCGGCGGAGGATTGCAGCGGATTCCTCCTGCAATGTGAGCTGGTCCTGGAGATGCAACCGCGCCTCTACCCTGACGATACCTCGAAAATTGCATTCATCATCTCTCAACTACAAGGTAAAGCTTTACAATGGGCAGACTCCCTGTGGTCACA
This sequence comes from Megalobrama amblycephala, assembly GCF_018812025.1. Classification (NCBI taxonomy): domain Eukaryota; kingdom Metazoa; phylum Chordata; class Actinopteri; order Cypriniformes; family Xenocyprididae; genus Megalobrama; species Megalobrama amblycephala. The sequence continues at coordinate 20,238,445 of NC_063044.1, forward strand.
AAAGATTCCTGCAGTGCAATCATACTCCTCCTTCGTCTCGCACTTCCGTGAGGTTTTCGGCAAGCCGGTCTCCGATTCATCTGCTGGTGAGATGCTTTACTATTTAAAACAACGTTCAATGTCTGTCAGTGAGTATGCTTTGCAATTTAGAACGCTGCCTGCTGCTAGTGGATGGAATGAGCAAGCCTTCATCACCTCTTATTGTCAGGGCCTGGAACCGAGTGTGCGGTTGCATCTCGCTGCATACGAGGATTCCATCGGCCTTGAACGCTTCATCCAACTCTCCATCTGCGTCGACTCAAGTATGCAGTCGTGTATCGAAGAACACCAGGGTCAGCCACTCTCCAACATCCTCCTCCGTCGATCAGAACCTGTCAGCCCTCCAGAACCAGCCAGCGAACCCATGCAAGTGGATTCATCCCGACTCTCTCCCGCTGAACGTCAACGCTGGCTGACCCTGAATCTCTGCTTGTATTGTGGTGCTCCTGGGCATGTCAGATCTGCATGTCCCACCCGTCCTCTTTGTCCCATGGTGAGTGGTATCATTTCCTCCATTAAGAGGATGAAACCACTCACTACTGTTGTAAACCTTACTGCTGCTGATGTATCTATTCCAGTGGCGGCGCTACTCGATTCAGGGTCAGCAGGAAATTTCATCTCCGGCTCCCTCTGCAGACAGCTCCAGCTCAAGACCACGCCCTCTCCGACCATCTATCAAGTCCACTTCATCACGGGAAAACCCCTAAGCCGAAGAAAGATCAGTCGGTGTGTGGGTCCTCTTCAGTTACGCCATGGAAACAGCTGAACTCATGTCTAAACCCCAATTCATTTCTCGTGTATAGAAGGCGTTCCTATCCCTCCTGGGTGTGTGTCATCTGGTTACCACCCTCAGTCGAATGGGCAGATGGAAAGGAAGATTCAGGAGATCGGCCGCTTCCTGCGTACCTTCTGCCACGGCCACTAGGACTCCTGGAACCAGTACTTGGGTTGGGCAGAGTACGTACAGAACTCTCTACAACAGTTAACCACCGGACTCACTCCATTCCAGTGCGTGCTCGGTTTCCAACCCCCACTGTTCCCCTGGGTTGGGGAACCATCCAACGTCCCTGCAGTCGACTACTGGTTCCGGGAGAGCGAGAGGGTTTGGGACTCACCTCATCACCAACTGCAGAGAGCCTTGCGCAGATGCAGAACGACAGCTGACCTTTGACGTTCCCATGCTCCCTCCTACCAACCGGGACAGAAGGTCTGGCTGTCAACCAGGGACATCAGGCTGCGTCTGCCCTGCAAGAAGCTGAGTCCCAGGTTCTTTGGCCCATTCACCATCACCCGACAGATCAACCCGGTCACTTACCAACTACAACTACCTCCACAGTACAGAATTCACCCCACTTTCCATGTGTCTCTACTCAAACCTCACCACCTTTCTGTTTCTCCCTCCACAGAGCCTGACGTGGCAGCCGCCGAGCCCTCCCTTCCACTCCTCCTAGGTTCGTGAAATCCTGGACTCCTGGCGCCGTGGTGGTCCACTAGAATACCTGGTGGACTGGAAGGCTACGGTCCCGAGGAGCGCTCTTGGGTCCCTAGAAATGATATCCTCGATCCCAATCTTCTTGAAACATTCCACGGCAGCCACCCTGTCAGACCTGCCCCACGTGGAAGAGGACGACCACCATGACGTCGGGGTCCTCGGCCCTCAGGAGCGGGCCGTGGGAGGGGGGGTACTGTCACAGACATGCCAGGCTCCACCCTCACTCAATCCCAGCACACTCAATCACCCAAATACTAATCACCGGCACCTGTACCCCATCAGCACTCATCAGTCACAGTATTTGAAGCCAACACTCACACACACTCACTGTCCGGTCTCGTTGTATCATACATACCCATATGCTTACCTTAAGGACTTCTGACAAACTACTTACCGGTCTCTAACGTCTCCTGTTTCCCTCGTGTGCTAATCCTCCAGTGTGTGACTGTTCCAAGTCTCCAGTGTTCCAAGTCTCCAGTGTTCCAAGTCTCCAGCACCATCCAGATTTCTCCTTCCTACAACAACATTAAGGACAGTATTACCATTCAACATTGCTATATCTAACTCTACATCACGTATTACTCACCTGCACTTCTGTCTATATCTCTGCTGGTATCAATAAACACTACTGTTTGTTTTACATCTGCCTCCGTCCCTTCTGTACTATAACAATTATACAGACTTTGTTTATTTCTTCCACTTTTTTTCTCCACAAAACCTTTGCTCTCTAGAAACCCATGTCAGTTTTGGTTAAAATTCTTTAAAAGGCTTATTATTATTATATTATTAACACTGAATTATTACCAACATATTAAATTAAATTAAGGACATGCATTAGAAAAACTGGGAATGTTGGACAATTTAAATATAACAGCTTGATTTTGCAGTGTTGTCTAATGTCCTTTAAAGCAAAAGCATGAATTATGCCATAACGGACACAGCAATGCATTATAAGATCATTATGTTTGTAGCGTGATCCATTAAAACATACAATATAGCCTATTTCAATTCAGACCTAGATAGTATTACTATTATTCCACTAGGTCTGAAATATTTTGTTCGCTGCAAACATGATGATTTGAAATGTATTGTTTATTTACTATTAATAATTTTGTAAAATTGCATAAAATGGAAATACACAAAGTAGGTTAACTACGTTACATCAGATGGATGGATGGTTGGAATCTACAGCTGGTAATAAAACATGTACACTCACCTAAAGGATTATTAGAAACACCATACTAATACTGTGTTTGACCCCCTTTCGCCTTCAGAACTGCCTTAATTCTACGTGGCATTGATTCAACAAGGTGCTGAGAGCATTCTTTAGAAATGTTGGCCCATATTGATAGGATAGCATCTTGCAGTTGATGGAGATTTGTGGGATGCACATCCAGGGCACGAAGCTCCCGTTCCACCACATCCCAAAGATGCTCTATTGGGTTGAGATCTGGTGACTGTGGGGGCCATTTTAGTACAGTGAACTTATTGTCATGTTCAAGAAACCAATTTGAAATGATTTGAGCTTTGTGACATGTTGCATTTTCCTGCTGGAAGTAGCCATCAGAGGATGGGTACATGGTGGTCATAAAGGGATGGACATGGTCAGAAACAATGCTCAGGTAGGCCGTGGCATTTAAACGATGCCCAATTGGCACTAAGGGGCCTAAAGTGTGCCAAGAAAACATCCCCCACACCATTACACCACCACCACCAGCCTGCACAGTGGTAACAAGGCATGATGGATCCATGTTCTCATTCTGTTTACGCCAAATTCTGACTCTACCTGAATGTCTTAACAGAAATCGAGACTCATCAGACCAGGCAACATTTTTCCAGTCTTCAACTGTCCAATTTTGGTGAGCTCGTGCAAATTGTAGCCTCTTTTTCCTATTTGTAGTGGAGATGAGTGGTACCCGGTGGGTTCTTCTGCTGTTGTAGCCCATCCGCCTCAAGGTTGTGCGTGTTGTGGCTTCACAAATGCTTTGCTGCATACCTCGGTTGTAACGAGTGGTTATTTCAGTCAAAGTTGCTCTTCTATCAGCTTGAATCAGTTGGCCCATTCTCCTCTGACCTCTAGCATCAACAAGGCATTTTCTCCCACAGTACTGCCGCATACTGGATGTTTTTCCCTTTTCACACCATTCTTTGTAAACCCTAGAAATGGTTGTGGGTGAAAATCCCAGTAACTGAGCAGATTGTGAAATACTCAGACCGGCCCGTCTGGCACCAACAACCATGCTTAAATCACCTTTCTTTCCCATTCTGACATTCAGTTTGGAGTTCAGGAGATTGTCTTGACCAGGACCACACCCCTAAATGCATTGAAGCAACTGCCATGTGATTGGTTGATTAGATAATTGCATTAATGAGAAACTGAACAGGTGTTCCTAATAATCCTTTAGGTGAGTGTATTTTTATCTATAATGAAGTGGTGTGTTTGCATTCTGGATTGGTTAACAAATCAAAGAGTGACCATTAGTTCCACAGGCTCCCACTAATAAATGAATTCAACAAAGGTAACCTCTTTTGCTACGTATTTTTAATGGTTTAAATATATACTCTACATGTTTGACCACTAATGAACTATCATTTAGCCTATTATATGTTGCGTACGTGACTAATGTGCCCTACCATCACAAATAAATAAATTACTTTTAGAGCACAAAATTGTTTACAAGAGAACAAATTTCTTAATTGATCTAGTCACTTAATTTTGCTCTCAGAATGCACCAGATTTATGCATTTAAATTTAAAATGTACAAAATTTTCCTAGAGGAACCAATGTCCACCCACCACAGCCTCACAAAATCCTGTGGGAAACACTGAAACAGGTCAGATTTTTTTTTCCTGAGGTGAGATTGATTTTCTTTGATGGCGAGCCAACCTATCCAGACACTGGAAAAAGAAAGAAGAAAATTCATCCTATAGGACCTATACCTCCATAGTCAAACACACAAATCTTCTGATTTTCCTAATTGGTCCATAAAAGTGAAGAATGAAATTATAAGTAATATAATTTAATTCTACAGGAGGTTTGTTTGTAGAAAAGGCTACAAACAAACCTCCTGTTTCACTGGTTTGCTGTATTGCAGGCTGAAGTCCTGAAATGGGGAAAAAAACAAAAACAAAAAAAACCCCACCAACTTAAAATGCAGCATCTGACCAAAGAAACAGACAGTTTAAAGGGGTCATATGATGCAATTTAAATTCTTCCTTTCTTTTTGGAGTGTTACAAGCTCTTGGTAAGTCGCAAAGACTAAAGTCTCAAATCCAAAGAGATGTTCTTAATAAAAGTTAATAGTCTACCACTCCTACCTAAAACGGCTCATTCTAACACGCCCCCACATGTTTGTCACAATGTGGGAAGATTTGCATAGCGCCACCAAAATATTCACGTAAAGAAAGGCATAACTTTATTCTCTCAATAAACCACAAATTTGAGCTTCAAACCAGTACACTCTTGCCTGAAAACTCTTAAAACTACATATTATTACATAACAGTAGTATGTTACATGGGTTTTCTCCTCTGCTACTGACACTTGTTGGTTAGTGCAAGATGCATTCTGGCTGTCCACACAAGTCACTTCTCGATGCATCCGTGATAAAAAGGGTGTATCAAGAACACATCCAGGGATTTGAACTGTACTTGGCTAGATGTGAACTTTGAATTGAAACAGTACTTGGACAGCGACTGATGACATTTCACAAGAACAGACAAGAACGCATATTGAGAAATTGATAACTATGAATGAATGAGGCATTTATATAGCACTTTACTATGTACTACCGTACACCCTAAATGCTTCACAATCACATCAGGGGTCACTCCTCATCCAAAACCAGGATAATTCAACAGCAGACACAGAGTAACAGCGCCAACTATAGGTGGAGAGGAGAGATTTGGTGTGTGTCTTAGGCCCCGTTTACACGTACATGGTTATTTTGAAAAACGGAGACATTTCCCTTCGTTTGCGCCCTTCGTTTACACGCAAACGGAGAATTCGCCTCTGAAAACGAGTCTTTCTAAAAACTCCGGCCAGAGTGGAGATTTTGAAAATCTTCGTTTGCACGTTTGCATGTAAACTGAGACAAACGGGTGTTTAGGCAGCCAACGTCACAGTATGCGCCAGAGCTCGCACCTATGTCAAAAAGTGCGACCTATGTTTACATGTGATCATGAAAGCGTTTAGAGTAACAGTCGCATTTATGTTGGTGCAAACTCTTCTCGTGTGTTTGCATTTGCAAATACAGCTGCTCCATTATGTCGAGGAGCAGAGACGAATGAGTGCTTGGAGATCAGCAATTTTGCAACAACTTCGAATCACTTCAAGAGGAATTCGGGATTCTTTTTCAGGATTCTGATTGGCTTACGTGGGCTTGAGCTGCTCGTTACATTCTTGACGGCATATATACACGGGTACGTGTAAATGAACACTTTTCTGAAAACTGACATGTGTGCACGATGTTATTTTTGAAACCGGAGAGGTTGAAATGTCCGTTTATGAAAATAGCCGCCCACGTGTAAACGTAGCCTTAGAAGAGACGTTGTTTCTCAGCACAAAGATGAACTACTTATTGTGATTTCAGGCCTTGGTGATGTGGTTTCTCCACTGCATGGATCTTCATGTGTATCTTCAGTTGATTTTTAATAGTGAAACTCTTTTCACACTGATCACACGTGTGCAGCTTCTCTCCAGTGTGGATCCTCTCATGTCTTTTCAGAGATGATGACTTATTGAATCTCTTGTCACAGTGTGAACACTTGTAAGGTTTTTCTCCAGTGTGGATCATCTCATGTGATTTCAGTGTTCCTGACTGATTGAATCTCTTGTCACAGTGTGAACACTTGTAAGATCTTTCTCCAGTGTGGATCCTCTCATGTGTTTTCAGATTTGATGAGACGCTGAATCTCTTGTCACAGTGTGAACACTTGTAAGGTTTTTCTCCAGTGTGGATCCTCTCATGTGTTTTCAGAGATGATGACTGACTGAATCTCATGTCACACTGTGAACACTTGTAAGGTTTCTCTCTGCTGTGAATCATCTCATGTGTTTTCAGATTTGCTAACTGACTGAATCTCTTGTCACACTGTGAACACTTGTAAGGTTTCTCTCCAGTGTGAATTCTCTGGTGCTGTATTAAACATCTTGCTGTTGTAAACGTCTTCTCACACTCAAAGCACATGTACTCTCTCACATCAGCGTGTGTTTTCTGATGCGCATGTAAATATTGCAGCTGTGAAAAACTCTTTCCACACACAGAACATGAATGTGGCTTCTCCTTTGTATGAACTGTCAGGTGTTTCTTTAAGGTTGATTCCCTAAGAAATACTTTGTCACACTGATCACATGTGAACGGTCTCTCTCCAGTGTGGATCCTCATGTGTTCTTTAAGGTGTGATGATTGACTGTAGCTCTTTCCACACTGATCACATGTGTGTGGCTTCTCTCCTGTATGAACTCTCATGTGACGCTCAAATTGACATTTGTATGAGAAACTCTTTCCACACTGAGTGCAGGTTGTAGATTTCTTGACTCTTTTCTTTAAAAAAGTCTTTTTAGTCTTTGAGCGACTCAAAGGTTTTTCTCCAGGTTTGTCATGATGTTCCTCCTCCACTTCACTCAGTTCTTCACTCTCCTCCTTCACTTCCATCAGCTCTGAAATGAAAGAAAAAACGTGTAATTTAATTTTAAAGTATAACATTTTGTTAGGTAAAAATGTATTATGCCAACTAGACAGTTAGAAGCCAATTTAATTAAAAATAAGACATACTTAAATGTATGCTTTGAGCAATCAATGCTAAGTGTAAGAAATGTATACCTGACTGTGGGATTCACAGAAGTCCCAATTTCCCAAGCGGCTAAGCTGCCAGCTTCACTTAATTACCCAGACCAGAATTGATTTTTGTATTGAACTTAACCTCTTTTTTGCATTTTAAATTGATGAGGGAGGGAGAGGGGGTGGGGGGATTGACCAGATAAACAAGGAGAAAAGTTTGGTCAAGGCGTGTCCTGTGCTCTTTCTCTGAGATCTTCTCTCCAGGGTGAGTTTTATTGTTTTATTGCAGGGTGTTTGATCTCAGCTTTTGTTTTAGCAGGAAAATCTAGACTTACATACATTTTATTTTTAAAACAGAGCATGTTTCTGTAGTGAGAACTATTAAACCTATTTGATCAATGACAAAATTATTAATTTTCATTTAAAGTCAATTCACACTCATTTGTATTGCACTTTTTCACAATACGCATCATTTCTGACCTCCATTCATATGCATGTAAATCAAGTGAAGTTTGCAGTAAAGTGGAGTAGATTGTATATTTTAACATTGGAGTGGTTATTTATGTTTTTATAAAAATATCACATCCTATCATGATCATTTCAGTGTCTGTAGAAAGTTCACATGCTCAAAGTCTAGACTGACTGCATCTTTAAATGTGTTATTATCAGTGTCCTACATGATTCACTCAACCCTGTTACTTCTGACACGATTTTCCTCCTTTCAAAATCAGAGGATTTCTTAAAACTGTGACACCCAGGAAGTGACATCATCTGGGCTCTCTCTACAGCATGATGGGAGGACAAGAAAATAATCTCAATCCATTGTCTCAGTTTTTACACAAATGAACGACTGCATTCATCAACCCTGTTACCAAAGTTACTGTAAGAAGAGATTTTGCTCAAGTTACACTCACAACCCTGTCAGCCATTCTGGAAAGTTAATTTACTTCAAACATTTTGGTGTTACAGTTTATTCCTAAAAAATAACAATGTTGTAAATTCTAGAAACACTCTTTCGAATTGTGAACCACATATGAAATAAATGTAAAATAATAAATATTTGGTTTGATCTGATGTTGACAATCAATATGAAAGTTTCTCAAACCTCCCTTTACTGAGCTTTTGTTAGAAAAGAACATTGTTTAATTTCATAGTTTAACTGTTTCTCTAAATGTGCAGAAGTGCTTGAATCTTTCTAACATGAATGTTGTTCAGCATCATGAATGAATGAAGAATAAACACCAACCTCTTTGTTCTTCAGTATCTTCAGTGTGTTTCATTCTGCAGGGTTCTGGATCACTCATGTTCTTTGCAGTTTTCAGCTCTTCCTGATGCTTCAGTGCTCATCTGATGGGAATAATCCAGCATTTATTGATGAACTGCTGTGGGAGGAGCTTCACTGATGATGTTACTGTTGTGGGAGGGGCTTTACTGATAGATAACTAAAGTGGGTGGAGCATTTTGATTTGTACTTAATAAGATATGTAAAAGAATAAAAGATCATACTAAATTTCATTATATTTTAAATGATTAAAAATGTATTGCTGATAAATGTATGAAATCTAGTGGTTTGAAGGATAGTGGCAAAGTATAAAGATTTAAAATGACAATTTAAGAGTATTTTGAGCTATCATAAAGCAACTGATGCTAATTCAAAACTTTTTATTTCTAATTCTAACTTTATTCTGTTTCTTCATTAGAATAATGGCACATGTCTAGAAAAGTAGTAAAGAACTGTATGAAAAACAGTTAAAAGCATGAATACAGAAATAAATGTACATATTTGTAGTAATCAAATCCCCAGAGTCTGATGACAGCAATGAAATGAGCTTTAAGTGTCAATTTACAGCAGATCTGAAGACATCAGCATAATAAATGAGGTGAAAACAGGAACTATTGACATGAAATAAAGAGTGTTTTCAGCAGTTTCTCTGTTAATATTGATGATCCTCAGACTATCAACACTCATTCAACAAGACATTCAGATCATTAGCAGATCATCTCACTTTATTCTGAGTGTTTGCTGTTAGAAACTGAACATAGAATATATGATAATATATGAGAAAAGACTATACAACTGCTCTTTTGAAAGACATTACTGTTATTTTTTCAATATAACTTGAATAAAACAATAATACAACAAAATGGGTCATTCCACAAAATTGGTGCCTTTTGTGTCCCTCAGAAATAATCAGACATTTAAGTACTATAACAACAAATAAACTTGTGATTTAAAAACATGTCAATACTGTCTATTGTTTTATCAATATTACGCCAAAGTTAATTCAATTAAATATTATTTTAAATAATTAAAATTGCATTTATTCTGATCATGGTCAGGTTTTTGGCCTGTCCCTTGCAATAATTGTTCTTTTTCAGCCAGACTTTTAATTTGCAAATTAAATGCAAAATGATACAAAACTCACATTTGCATATTGTTCTAAGTATAGTCTTATTGTCAAGAAATGTTTTGGCATAAGTATACATTATTTTTTATAAAATATAAATCATTTTATCTGTGTCCCTGATTTCATGTCAGCCCTGTTATCCCTCACTTAAAAACCCCTTGTAAAATAATGATACATTCAGTGACATCACTTCCAAGAAGTTACATCATCCCTCAACCAGTATTCTAACAGTTAAAACACAATAAATTCTCTCTATTTTCTATAATGTTCTATTTTTGGTGATTTATGGGGTTCATGCAATGTAAAACTTATTTATTTAATGTAAAATAATCATCATCTACAAGTAATATCCATTAAAATTGCAATAGTGATTTTGTGATCTGGTCTGTTAGCTAGCAAATTAACAAGTAAGCTTGAAATTGTCAAACCTGTTACCGTCAGCCCTGTTACTTCTTGAGTAACAGGTCCTGACATGTGGGTAACAGGGATGACCATCATCTTATCCACACTGAATTTAACATTTATCTGTGTAAAATACAACCATTTTAAAAAGTCATCCCAGGTGTTTTAGTGATCAAATGTCTGTATCATTCAGTGTGAGTGGGTCAATGTGAGCATCAGTTACATTTTTATTAGTTAGTGTTTTTAGTATGGTTAGTATTAGTATTGTTAGTACACAAATCTTGTTAAAGTATTAACTATTTAAATATATTATATAAACGTAATATTTAAATGAAATGTGTAAACTATTTAATCTGATTTCAGATGATCATAGGAAGACCAAGATCTGATCATCTTTCATATATTTTAAGTTCTGTGAAAACTTTTCTCTTATCTCTTGATCTCTTAGAAATTGAATGTTTCACTAATACAGCTATGCAAAGTGAATGCAAAGTAATATAATGTTGAATAAAGTTTACAGTAAACTAATAAAGAAACTTTACAGTATTATGTAAACAAATATGTAGAGTGTATCCTGAAGAACATGTGTCCCGTCATCCCTGTTACTCTGGTCAGTCCTGTGACAATTGTCAATCCTGTTACTGTCATAAATTTCATAAATAATGCAAAAATATTTTAAATGGCCTTCCAAGTTTTTAAATTGCCAAAGCCCTTCTTTTAATACCTCTCTTGTAAATTATATATATCTCTTAATTGACAAGTGATGAGCCTTCAAAATTAGGATGGTCATCTGAATGACAAATAAATTATTGTTTTTTAAAAAGTGAAAAAGTGACAAATTATGCTCATATATGTGAAAACTAGTTCTAATTTAAAGGTGCCATCGAATTGAAAATTGAATTTATCTGGTGATAGTTGAATAACAAGAGTTCAGTACATGGAAATGACATACAGTGAGTCTCAAACTCCATTGTTTCCTCCTTCTTATATAAATCTCATTTGTTTAACCTGTTAACCTGCACTGGCATGCAGACACACCAAAGCTTCTTTGCTTAAATTAGTTCAAATTTACTGTTAGATTTAATGTAATTCCCTTGACAAACTATACATCATTAAAAAGATTTAAGACTCGAGCTTCAAATTTTAATCTTTATTTTACTCTCAACATCGTATAGTGACCGTTATTTGTTAATATGCGTCGGGAGTTATGAATATGAGGTTTCTTTTCTGAGAAATGCCGTTTTTCCATCTATTTGGTGTGTCAAATCGGACAGTAAACTAAATATTACAGTACCCATGAGCCTTATCTACTTTTACTATGTTAATCTAGATAAAACTACCTGATGACCCACCGCCGATTCTCTTTTAATGATATCCTCATCTTTCTTTCAACACATAAACACGAAAGTGTGCTTGATAATTCAACAATACGTTAATGTTCATGACCATCAGTTTTATTTGATTCTCCTTCTATTGTGAGAAAGGGGTTTAGTTGTGGTTATTAATTGAATTAAAGTAAAATAAAAAATTAATTAGTGGACGCCCGCATTACCCGTGAGCCTCAGCATCCGTTGCTATGGAGACGGAGCCAGTCCGCTTCGTGATTGGGTGATTTTTGCAGGCCGTGAATTCTCCTTCATTGCGCTCGAACCACTTTCCAGGTAAGCCACGAGACTTGAATGTAATGATCAAACTTGTTTAAATGTTATAATTGATGCTTTTCTTTGCCATTAGACTCACATGGTTTACATGTTACGTGTTAGAGCAACGAATTAAAGGCCGACCAATGGTTTCCATATTAACAGTAAAAAAAGAAGAAAAAAGACGCGCCTTTTGTGCAGTCATACAGAAAATGGGAAAAACGTGAATTTTATTGATTTATTTTAAGAAAAAAAAATATTTTTATGAAAACTGGTATCTCTCACTATCGGGGTACACATTTTAAACCTTTTTTTCAACATATCTAGCCTTCACTATATAATGAACATTTTCTGTTCTCCCTGCAGATCCTGTCAAACTTCACCTTCACCCTATAGATACACCTGATTTAGAAAACCCAAAGGGACTTTTAAGAGCCAACCTCTATCTATCTTCATCATTTTCTATCTCTATCTCTCACAACCTCTCTGTCCATCTTTATTTCTATCCATCTCTTCAATCTCTGTTATCTATCTCAATTTCTCAGTTTTTCCTCTATTTCTGTCTTTGTTTACTTGTCTGTCTTATCTGTATCTGTCTGTCTGTCTGTCTCTGTCAGTGTTGCAGTGGCCACCAGACATATCCTTGACTCACAGGACCCCCATTACCAAGAGGGAGACGCATGGCTCTTGAACTGAAACATGACCACGTTCTAGCTGAAGCCAGGGTTAGAGTTTTATACACCTCAATCATTTTATACATACATAACATACAGATGGGGGACAAATTGAAGTAAAGACATAATGAATGTGCAAGGATGAGTGTATTAGATTTCAGACAGGTATATGGCATGATGCAGTTTAGCAATTAACATCCTATCATGCTCTGTGGCATATGTAAATGAGGGAATATATTTTGGAAGAATGGAGCTCCATCCCCCTGAGTTACAGAGACTTCTATGCCAAGGCTCATTCAAGCCATTAACACCTTACTAACACACTGTTGTGTTTTCTTTTCACTGGTTACATTTCTTTTGGTTCCAGTACATTTAACAACATCAGTCTTACAAGAAATATTCACTCCAACACACAGAGAGCAGCTGTGGAGAGGAAACGGTCAGGCTCTGGAGGAGACCCTCCACGGACCTCCAAAAGGGTCTTTGTAGGTCGTGGCAAGCCGAGGGGAAGGCGAGGAGGGCAACGCCAAGCCTCAGCTACAGGTTATATGTGAATTATGTGACGTTTGTTTGAATTTATTATGTAAATGGTGGACCAACTGAAATTAGAACACTGTAATTGATTGTTGAGAATTTAAAATACTCCAGTATCCAAAAAGACATTAAAAAGTTCATAAACCTTTTTGTGGCACTATTATAGAAGACATTACCAAGTACTTAACAGAAATATGTCTGATTTAAAAAATTGTTCAGTATATACAGTTGGTTAAAAAAAAAAGAAAGAACATGATTGCAGTTATAGCCTAACCTGTTGTTATTTTTCTGTGTTTTACAGTCACACACCCCCGGTTGAGTGTTCCCTGTCATCCAGTGTGGAGGTTCCCTCAGAAATACTGAATCCTCAAGAGGAATTTGGTAAATAACAGTGATGAATTTAAGTTTAAATCTAAAATTCATGTAAAATTAAAGTACTTAAAGACAAAACCCTTAGAAAAAACTGACAGTGCAGTAGATGGATTAAGAACACAATGTAGTAAAGATTTGGTCCAGTTTGATACTGAATTATGAAGGTTTATTCAAAATATTGATCAGTTGACTTTAATTGGTCCTCATCTAAATCGTCCTTTACAGCTTTATTTTGTATTTTTTACAGAGAAAAATATGGAGAGGCATCATGTCCTTCTGCTGAGCCTCAAAGAAGCTCTGCTTCATCATGGTCTTTTCGGCAGCAGAAAGCCTCAGAGCGCTGGAAAGAGGCAAGACCATACCACCTACAATGCCTTATCGCAAAGGAGGCTGTTGGTCATCCCTCGTGTTGCCTTTGCCACGAGCCTGCTGTTATCAGGTTGGTTTTCAGTAATATTAAACTTGAATTACCCAGGGTCAGTTTGCTGAGAATGAATGCTCAGTGCTTTATAAGCTAAGATGCATGTCTTGTGGAATGGTAGAAAACTTGGATACCCAGATGAAAACCACATTAATGAGAAAAGTAAATATAGGAACGTTGTGCTGTGAGGTGATAGTGCTAAACACTGAGCTACTGAGCAGTCCTATAAAATCAGATCAGAACTAATCAAAGTAAATTTGAAATAAATTATTCGCCTGAAATAATGTATTATATTAGAATGTTTTTGTTTTTTTCTCTCTCTAGGTGCAGAGAGTGTCTTCCTGAGGATTGGTTCTGTGGGGACTGTGATGTATTGCATCTCAAAAACAGCCACTCCACAACAGGGAAAGTGTGTTTCATGTTTTTTTTGAAGCCATTCCTCCAACTTCATGCATCATTAAAGGAGATGGTGGATATTGAACTTGTGAGCAAGGTACGTTCTCATGAAAGTCCTAATTTTGCTGTTCATGCGTGTCAGCAGCCAGTTACAGATAATCTAAATTAGTGGTTTTCTTTCTTTTTTCCAGCTTGCATTTTGCCAACTGTGTCTCACTTGAGTAGCCACATACTAGAGGGGCTGACTGTAACTTGACCCTTTGATGGATGTTCTGAAACTTTCAGTGTAAAAACATCATTTTCATCTCATATTTCCAGATATCATAGAAGCTGGAATGTCACTCAGATAGCACCGGTTCATCTATGTGAAGTTGTAGAATAGTCTTCTGCAGGTGAGGGAGCACATGTTGGTGAAGGTGTACCTGAAGAAATTGATGTGGTTAATGCAGGCCAAAATAAGAATGAAGTGCAAGATGCCTACACAGTATGAAAAACATTATGCATGAATACAGAAATAAATGTACATATTTGTAGTAATCAAATCCCCTCAGTCTGTTGACAGCAATGAAATGAGCTTTAAGTGTCAATTCACAGCAGATCTGAAGACATCAGCATAATAAATGAGGTGAAAACAGGAACTATTGACATGAAATAAAGAGTGTGAGATGATCTGCTGATGATCTGAATGTCTTGTTGAATGAGTGTTGATAGTCTGAGCATCATCAATACTTTATTCTGAGTGTTTGCTGTTAGAAACTGATTATTGGAGTCAGGATATTTGAGAAAATCCTATAAACTGCTCTAGTGAAAGACATGTGACGATTTGCAGTTATTAATCAATTTATGGGTGGAATATGAATATAATAATTCATAAGGTTTTATGAATTATTATTATGCACATACCGACCCAAGGGGGAATTAACCATATATGGTGAATTAACTACAACGAATTCTAATCAATCACATATATGATTAGTTCTGTTTTAATAATTATGTAGAGAACTACCGGTCCGTCCAGCAAACCGGTAAGTTATCCACACGCTCTTACGACAGAAATATTACCCTCTGGCCACGAAGATAAATTTCTATGGTAGCATCCAAACGTAAAGCAAGGATATTAGAATCAGAACGTTAAAGTGACTCGGTTGTTGCTAAATGAGCAAGTGAACAAAATAAGCATGGATATGATGTATTTAATATACAGAACGGGTAATACAAAGGTTATACGGATAAATGTACACAATTACATACAGGTGAAAGTAAAGGCAGAAAAGAGCGAGATGATCAAAGAATGGCCAATTCCAGCAGTTAACCTTAAAGAGCCAGCAAGGAAACCCAGTATTTAAAATCTTAAATACTTGCATATAGGTTCGTTGTGGTGCTTCGAGTTTCGGAGCGCTCAGTGTGGTGGATGGTCCTTCAGGAGGTGATGTTCCACGAAGTTTCAAACGAAGGCTTAACTGGAAGTAAGATGACCGGAAGATAGAGAAGAGAGTCCGTTTCTACGGCAGGAACTTGTGCAGGAAACGTGTGCATCGAAAAGACGTGTGTCATGGTATTTTAAGGACAACAGGCCAGAACGCCTTCTTGATAACGTCCTCCAATGATAGCGTTGCAATTTGGCGGTTTTTCCACATCCCTTTGTCCTGTCCCCCGAGTTAATTTATGGTATGTCAAATCAGTGCATTTTCTTCATAGTACTATTAAACATTGAACGATGCATTTGACAGAAATGTAACGTACATGGGTGAATAGCTCGGACTCACAGCTTTACGGAGAGATCAAACTCGACAGGTGTCTCTCATCACATAAAGAAGATACACTTTATACTCTAATACTATCGTTTAACATGAAAACTAACCTACTACAGTCAATTCTACGATTCTACATTAGTAACACATACATGCAACAAGCACCATAATGGCAGATACATTCATATTTGCAGGTATAATATTTGTGTATACAGTCTTTATGTAGGGCTTTTGTATGTGTGTGTGTGTCTGTGGGTGCGTGCGTGTATTTTCCTTTTTATGACCGTTTGGAATTCGGGCCTGTCTCCTCGAAACCCGATCCGTGGTGTTCGCATCTCCTTTGCGGAGGAGAGGTTCGGGACTTATCGCAATAGTCATAAAAAAAGAGTCTCGTGATCCATTAGTGTATGCCGGGCCGGATGAGATGTAAGATTTACAAACCGAAGTTCTGTGAATTGGGACTTAAACCCAGTTTATGGTGGGACCTGCTCATCTTTGAGACTGTGCAGACCCTACAGACAATACTGTTATTTCTCACAATATGACATTAATAACACAAAAATCAACACACACTCACCATCATCAACCACTAAAGATGAATAACTACAGAGATATGAACTTAAAGTTTGATTTTCCAATAACAAGTACATTGATTGCAGTAGTGAAATTAGGCCAGAAGAGACAATGATCACAAAACCTTTCAAATTCACGAGTTCACACTTACAAATAAGTCAAGTAAATTAATTGGTAAACGTATTTGGCGTGCTGTCCGGGGAGAGGGCTCCGAGCTCGGTAATCGGCCCGAACACAGAGTACCCCCCCAAAAATGCAAAATGTTGGCTACGGACAGCAGCCGGGAACTGTAACCCCCCAAAAATATAGAAATAAGGCTGATGTTTGCAAGGAGAAAGCTGTCTGCCGGATCGGGAGGGTTCTATCTGATGGGAGTTCAATACTCACAGCGAACCGATGAATATAAACCTCTTTGACCAGCAAACTAAGATAAGGTTTAGATGTTTTGGCTGGGGGCATCTGCAGCATCCGACGGGAGTTCAATACTCGCAGCGATCGGATGGGTAAAACCCCACCAGCCAGAACACTGAGAAGGAATGGCATCCGACGGGAGTTCGTTACTTGCGGCGACTAGAAGGGTAGCTTCAGCTGAGGGGGCCCCTTTAGGTGTCCGACGGGAGTTCAATACTCACTGCGATCAGACGGGTAGGCCCCAGCTGACGGTGGGGAGGACGTTTAGTAATTGGGGGGCTCTTGCGGCATCCGACGGGAGTTCAATACTCACTGCGATCGGACGGGTAAGCCCCTGTTGGCATGGGGTGAATGTTTAGTTATTTTAGATTGGGAGGGTTCTAGCGGCGTCCGACGGGAGTTCAATACTCGCTGCGATCGGACGGGTAAGCCCCCCCGCTGGCAGAGGGGTTAATGTTTGGTAAGGGCTCTTGTGGCATCCGACGGGAGTTCAATACTCGCAGCAATCAGACGGGTAAGCCCCCGCTGGCAGTGAGGTTAACGTTAGTTATTTTGGATTGGGAGGCTCTCATGGCGTCCGACGGGAGTTCAATACTCACTGCAATCGGACGGGTAAGCCCCTGCTGGCAGTGAGGTAAATGTTTAATTATTTTAGATTGGTAAGCGCTCTAGCAACGTCCGACGGGAGTTCAATACTCGCTGCGATCGGACGGGTAAGCCCCTGATGGCATAAACGCAAAACGTTTAGCTATTTTCGACTGGGAGGGCTCTCGCGCAGTCCGACGGGAGTTCAATACTCACAGCGATCGGACGGATAAGCCCAGCCATAGTTGAACGAGAATAGAAAATGTATACTGTTTCTACTGTTTTCTTATGGGAGCTCAATACTCATGGTGTCAGATAGAAGTTTGACAGATTTGACTGGGTGGTTTGAATCATCTGTTTAGAGGGTTAGTTTGAAGACCGGGAGATTTCTTGCAACATTGGATGAGGGTGAGTTTAGGAAGAGCTGGGCTCCTGCGGGAACGGGGGTGACATCACTGCTGCGGCAGTGGAGAAATTAGCCAGAAGAACTGATCTGTAGGAGCCGAGGCAACATCACTGCTGCGGCAGTGGAGAAATTAGCCAGAAGAGCTGATCTGTGGGAGCCGAGGCGACATCACTGCTGCGGCAGTGGAGAGAAAAAGCCAGAGAAACTGAGCCCCTGTGGGAGCCGAGGCGACATCACTGCTGTGGCAGTGGAGAAATTAGCCAGAAGAACTGATCTGCGGGAGCCAAGGGGACATCACTGCTGTGGCAGTGGAGAGAAGGGCCAGAAGAATTGAGCTCCTGCGGGAACCGAGGCGACATCGCTGCACTGGCAATGAGATCATTCCCATTTTATTGGAATGACGGTATTAGTTGAGTTTGATATGGCTTGTGGGTATGTGTGAGAATATGAGCTGGAGCTGAAAACCTAGCTGATAAGCGTTTGTTAGGCTTCTTTAATGTGGAAACAGTTTGATGTAGTTCTTAAAAGCTTCTTATGACCAGCGACCAAGTGTTTGAATCTGATGCTGGGAAAGGCCTTATTGAGCAGCTGTGGTTGTTGCTCCTATGGGGAACGAATGACTGGAAAAGTGGTCTGCTGGGAGCTTGAAGGTTCTTAATGCTGTTTACATGATATAAATAAAGTAATGTTGAGAAGAGAAAATCAGGAAAGGCAGGCTGGAGGAACGGCTGTGACCGGGGCCACTTGCAGAGGCAGCCTCATGCTCGGGCTGGCCCCTGGAACCTAGGGAGGAACAAGAAGTGTAGAAAAGAGGGAAGCTGGGAGTCCAATAAGGCCTCTGGGCCTGCGCCGCTAGCGGAGGCAACCTCACGCTTGGGTCAGTCCCTGGAGCCTGGGGAGGAACAAGAAGTGTAGAAAAGAGGGAAGCTGGGAGTCCAATAAGGCCTCTGGGCCTGCGCCGCTAGCGGAGGCAACCTCACGCTTGGGTCAGTCCCTGGAGCCTGGGGAGGAACAAGAAGTGTAGAAAAGAGGGAAGCTGGGAGTCCAATAAGGCCTCTGGGCCTGCGCCGCTAGCGGAGGCAACCTCACGCTTGGGTCAGTCCCTGGAGCCTGGGGAGGAACAAGAAGTGTAGAAAAGAGGGAAGCTGGGAGTCCAATAAGGCCTCTGGGCCTGCGCCGCTAGCGGAGGCAACCTCACGCTTGGGTCAGTCCCTGGAGCCTGGGGAGGAACAAAAAGTGTAGAAAAGAGGGAAACTGGGGAGTAAAATATGGGATCTGGGCCTGCACCACTAGCAGAGGCAGCCTCACGCTAAGGTCCATGGTTGAGCTGTAGACCAAAGACAAAAAGAGAGTTTGAGACTGATGACCGGGCCTGCGCTATTAGCGGAGGCATCCTCACGCTAACATCTACAGGCCACAGACAATGGATAGGGTAAGAGACGGTGGGATGAAATGGCTGAAACAGCGGAGCTTGCTCTGCTAGCAGAGGCATCCTCACGCTAGGAGGGAAGGCATTCGCCAAGAGGGCGAAGAGAGCTGTATGTGGTGTGGCACCTGGGAAACTGCGGTGTGTGGCTAGGCGGAGGGAGGAGGAGAGTGGGGAATCTGGGGCCCAGCCCAGGCTCACTGCGGCCTGACGCCTGTCTTCTAGTGCATGAATCGAAGAAGCAAGAGAGAGGAGATAGCTGAGCAAAGATAGCAGTTCCTGTTTAGAACAGTTTGGACCATCTATGAAGATGGAAACAAATAAAAATATCCTATTTTTCCTTATGTGGTGAGGCCTAGAAATTAACTGTATTTAAGTTAAAGCCCATAAATTCAGTTTGAGTTCAGCGAAACTGTGCAAGGCTGAGAAATCGATTATTAATTTTTATTAATAAGCCTAAAATGCTTTATAACCTGCATATATTCACCTCTGGCACGATTGTTTGATACCATACTGTCGTTTACAGTTTGTACTGTCATTGATTGATGTTGAACAATCATCAAACAGCAAAGTAGGCTACAGACTGATTTAGATGATCGTTTGTTCTTTTAACTGTTGCTGGTTTGAGTCACGTGCACCTTCATTTAGTAAAGATCAAAAGAGACTAGCTTGTAAAAGAGCTTTGCATAGTGTTTTTTTTTTTTTTTTTTTTTTTGCTATTTCCCAATACTTATCCAGACCTGGTACTCAAATTACTCAAATCAAATTCCATGCTTTCTCAAACTGCGTAGGAACATACAACATAACAGTTTATTCACTGGTTATTTGTCTATGGTTCGTTACGTTACTTACAGATTTCTGCTAGTTCTAAATATAGATGAACATACAGATGAATAGGAACGGTAAAATTTATTTAAATGCATCAGCAAAAGAACGATTTTAAGAATTTGTCCTACCAGTCTGTGCCTCGTCTCAATAGTGAAGCTGTGGGTTGAAGTTACAGAAATGCATACTATTACTTTAAGTTTCCAAGCGATTTGTTGATAAATCGCAGAACAGCGATGACAGTAAGTTCCGAGTTTCATAGTGATTCAGCGTGCGAACTGAACGTGATATATGAGCCACTGTTTGCGTGTTTAACCACAAGGAAGCGGCACAGTAATTTATAACGGCAAGTCACAGAAACAATCCCCCGATCAACATTGATCCAGATGGAATGACTGAAAATTCAGGAAAGACGACGAGAAGGATTTAAACTGCTTCTTGCGAGGTTGAGCCGATGGAGTGGAGAATGTGAGCCGGCTGGGAACTGGATCTGCACTGCGGCGCGGCTCCGGGCTTACTGAAGGCCTGCTGCGGCGGCCTGGCGCTGGAAGAAGGCCCGTTCCGTCGCGGGAAGAGGCGGCATTGCCCGAGACTCGAGCTTGGTGCTTGGTTGCCTTATTGTCATTTTTCTATGACAGTAATGATTGAATGGGCCAGAGTATGGAAATACACAGAAGGATATCGCGGATGATTCAGACGTGGCGACAGGCCTCGGCGTTTTGGCATGCAGGGACCCGTTTGTTTGGGCTGACGCCCCTCCGAAATAATGCCGTTGGATTGGAGAAAAATTGTTCTTAAGGCCAGAGGATTGTGGCAAAGATTCCTCGAGGATGAAAGATTCTTCATCGGACGCGACTTCGGACATGTTAGGAACTTAGGGCGGGACCAAACCCTGGAAACTGTCGAGGATCCTTGGGTGAGTTTGACTGTGATTATATACAGGCCTGAACTCATGCCGATTGGGTAGACATGTTGATTACAGATTGTTGACAGCTGGTTGAGATGACGTAATGATTAAGATGTTGTAATGATTGGGTATCTTATTTGACTTGTTCCTCCTGAACTACGTTTATAAAACATCATATATAGAGCAGCACAAAGTAGAGTTAATAATACAGAATCATCTCATATTTAAAATATCAAAGCAGTGATCTGTATTAAATCCAGTATAATCACCAGTATAGGCTACATGTAGATTAGAGAGGATGAATCAAAGTGTGAACTCAATGTAAATGAAATACACTAAAATGAGTTTTCAGAAATATAAACCAGAATGAGAGTCTGAGGAGTGAAAGGTTTCCTCAGATGAACTGCATTAAGTGAAGATTATAGAGCTTTTTAGCTTAAGCTGATTTAAGTTTTATCTGTTTTGTATCGTCGTGACCAATAAAAAAGTGTTTATATTGTCATGACCGCCTCCTGTGAGACTTTACTTAAACTGAGCCTCAGAACAGAAGCTCCATCACTCCTGAAGATCTTCAGCTGCGGCGGGTGAGAACTTTATGATTGAGGCAGATCTGACTATCCTGACCCTACCTGAAGAATCACAGGGTTAAAGCTGAATGATTAAAAGACACACGACTGACAATATATGTGACATTTGTGTGTGTTTTGTAATATTTATGTTGTATAATCTGCAGATTAATATGAGCTTTGTTCATTTTGAACTTTGACATCCCACATTTAAACTCCTCAGGATTGTTTTTGGTGTTTCATATCAGGCTCACCTGTAGAGCATGTGTTGGGACTAACCCAGCATCCAAAGATGAATTAATAAACACTTGAAAACTGGGACCAATTTCAGAGAGGATAAATGATCGAGGGACGCGTAACAGCATCTCCAATATTGCTGGATAAAGCTAGATTATAGAGTTTAAGATGGTTTAAGTTTTAACTGCTTTGTATCGAATCCAATAAAATAAGTATTTTTATTGTTACAAACGCCTCCTGTGAGGCTCATGTGAGAGTGTTTTATCCATGCCATGTAGAGATAACAGTATTGTTTTTCACTAGAGCAGTTTATAGGATTTTCTCATACATTGTGACTCCAATAATGTGTTTCTAACAGCAAACAGTCAGAATAAAGTGAGATGATCTGCTAATGTCTTGTTGAATGAGTGTTGATAGTCTGAGGATCATCAATATTAACAGAGAAACTGCTGAAAACACTCTTTATTTCATGTCAATAGTTCCTGTTTTCACCTCATTTATTATGCTGATGTCTTCAGATCTGCTGTAAATTGACACTTAAAGCTCATTTCATTGCTGTCAACAGACTGAGGGTATTTGATGGTGTTTATGTTTGTTTATTTCTGTCTTCATGCCATAAATGTTTTTCTTACAGTTCTTTACTAATTTTCTAGATATTTGCCATTATTTTAATGAAGAAACAGAATAAAGTTTAATTTATAACTTTTTGCTTCTAATTCTGCCTCATTTGCTTTACGATAGATGGATATAAATGATTAATGCAATTAGTTTAAGAGTGAAATACAAAAGGGGTTAATATAGCAAGAAAAAAGAAAGAAAGAAAGAAAACAACTTGTCATGCATACTTAGAACAAGAATCATTTGACAACATTCAAACACTGTATTGAAGGATCACAGTACAGCCCAAAATACTCTTTAATTTTCATTTGAAATCTTTATACATTTAAAATATAATGAAATTTAGTATGATCTCTTACTCTTTTATA
Source organism: Megalobrama amblycephala (assembly GCF_018812025.1). Taxonomy (NCBI): domain Eukaryota; kingdom Metazoa; phylum Chordata; class Actinopteri; order Cypriniformes; family Xenocyprididae; genus Megalobrama; species Megalobrama amblycephala. Next base: position 20,261,277 of record NC_063044.1, read on the forward strand.
TACTTTATTAAGTACTGGTCAAAATAAATGTTGTTTCATTTTTACATAAAAATATCTGTTACACTACATGATAATGGGACATTAAAACATTTGGTTTTCACAAAAGTAATTTGAAACATTAAAATAGACACTTGGATTTAATGGGTTTTCTATTTAAATTCACTTTTTGTACATTTAATTTGATATCTGGACTTTAACCCTATAAAAACAAACACAGTAACTGATATTTTTGATTTGGGCAGATCAGCTCCTCCAACCAATCTGTAATTCAGTCAGTGAAGCTCCGCCCACAGCAGTCACATCATCAGTGAAGCTCCTCCCACATCACTCACATCATCAGTGAAGCTCCTCCCACAGCAGTTCTCCAATAAAAACTGGAATATTCCCATCAGACGAGCACTGAAGCATCAGGAAGAGCTGAAAACTGCAAAGAACATGAGTGATCCAGAACCCTGCAGAATGAAACACACTGAAGATACTGAAGAACAAAGAGGTTGGTGTTTATTCTTCATTCATTCATGATGCTGAACAACATTCATGTTCTTGCACATTTAGATAAACTATCAAATACATACTGAACTTTAAATGACAACATTCATGTTAGAAAGATTCAAACACTTCTGCATATTTAGAAACTATGAAATGATACATAATGTTCTTTTCTAGATCAGTAAAGGGAAGTTTCAACTTCATACTGATTGTCAACATCAGATCAAACTAAATATTTTACATTTGTTTCATATCTGGTTCACAATTAGCAGAAGTGTTTCCAGAATTTAGGCATTTTCAATATAGTTTTCAACACTGTTATTTTTTAGGAATAAACTGTAAACACCAAAATGTATGAAGTAAATGAACTTTCCAGAATGACTGACAGGGTTGTGAGTGTAACTTGAGCAAAATCTCTTCTTAGAGTAACTTTGGTAACAGGGTTGATGAATGCAGTCGTTCATTTGTGTAAAAACTGAGACAATGGATTGAGATTATTTTCTTGTCCTCCCATCATGCTGTAGAAAAGAGCCCAGATGATGTCACTTCCTGGGCGTCACAGTTTTAAGAAATCCTCTGGTTTTGAAAGGAGGAAAATCATGTCAGAAGTAACAGGGTTGAGTGAATCATGTCACTGATAATAACACATTTAAAGATGCAGTCAGTCTAGACTTTGAGCATGTGAACTTTCAACAGACACGGCAACGGTCGAGATATGACTTGATATATTTTTAAAAACATAAATAACAAATAAAAATCACTCCAAAATTTTAAAACATACAGTCTACTCCACTTTACTGCAAACTTCACTTGATCTTGTGTTTCTGGAGTCCCACATTCACATGTGTATGAAAGGAAGTCAGTGGAAGGAGAAGTCTGCTGTGAACGGCCCTTAATAATTACACAGTTTTAGGAAAATTAATTAAATATCAAATGTCAAAATATGGCTGTTAATATCACATTAGTTCATTTTGTCATTGATCAAATATATTACTCAAAATATTTCAGAGCAATGTTTTCTTTATTTTCTTAATATTATTTATAAATTATTAAGAATTATTTAAGGGAAGGTGGCAGAGCAGCTATTTGGGAAATTCTGTAGCCAGAAGACGTCCATTCAGTGCTGATTGTCTTAATTCAGTAAATCTTGATGTAAAAACATTTGAAATAGGAGTCAGATTAAACGAGCAGCTAAAGTAAAATTGAGACTAAAGTCTAAAATTAAGTGAATTTCACAGGAGCGGTGAAAAGACGTACACACATTATTCCTTCACCAGACCACTGGATTCTGTCGCTGGAACGACAGCTGGTCCTTTACGATTGGAAGATTAATGTTAAAGTTTCAGGGACATTTGCAACTGATTTATGCAAATGCATCAAAATGATCGTAATGTTTTGTAGCAGTTGTCTATCACAACAAGTCTCAATTTTATGACCTTTGACTTCATATTTCTCTCTTTATTTTGATTTACTGAAAATGAAATTATAGTTTTTTCTTCTTTCATTTCAGAGCTGACGGAAGTGAAGGAGGAGAGTGAAGAACTGAGTGAAGTGGAGGAGAAACATCATGACAAACCTGGAGAAAAACCTTTGAGTCGCTCAAAGACTAAAAAGACATTTTTAAAGAAAAGGGCCAAGAAATCTACAACCTGCACTCAGTGTGGAAAGAGTTTCTCAACCAAACAACATCTTGAGATTCACATGAGAGTTCATACTGGAGAGAATCCGTTCACATGTGATCAGTGTGGGAAGAGTTTCAGTCAATCATCAAGACTTAAAGAACACATGATGATCCACACAGGAGAGAAGCCGTTCACATGTGATCAATGTGGGAAGAGTTTCACTACCAAACAATATCTTGAGGTTCACATGAGAGTTCACACTGGAGAGAAGCCGTTCACATGTGATCAGTGTGGGAAGAGATTCAAACAAAGAGGACATCTTAAGAGTCACATGAAAGTTCACACTGGAGAGAGACCGTTCACATGTGATCAGTGTGACAAAACATTTCTTACGTCATCAGCCCTGAAGAGACATCTGACAGTTCATACAAAGGAGAAGCCACATTCATGTTCTGTGTGTGGAAAGAGTTTTTCACAGCTGTATAATTTACAAGAACATGAGAAAACACATACTGGTGTGAGAGAGTACATGTGCTTTGAGTGTGAGAAGACTTTTACTACATGGAGCGATTTAAAAAAGCACCAGAGAATTCACACTGGAGAAAAACCTTTCAAGTGTTCACGCTGTGACAAGGGATTCAGTCAGTTAGCACATCTGAAAAGACATGAGAAGATCCACACTGGAGAAAAACCTTACAAGTGTTCACACTGTGACAAGAGATTCAATCAGTCATCACATCTGAAAACACATGAGAGGATCCACAGCAGAGAGAAGCCGCACACGTGTGATGAGTGTGGGAAGATTTTCACTATTAAAAGTAACCTGAAGATACACATGAAGATCCACGCAGTGGAGAAACCACATCACCACAGTGTGAAATTAAGTAGTTCATTTTTATGTGCTGAACAACAATCCCTCTTTTGTGTAAGTTAGCCACAGCCAAATCTCTCCTCTCCAGCTATAGTTGGCGCCATGGGCTACAAGTTTTATTTATTTATTTTTGTTTTGCAGTTACAAAACGTATTTTTGTACCTGCATCAGCAAATTATTCACAAAAATTTTAAGCAAACAAGTTTAACCCTTTAACGACCCAGTGGTCTGCTGGCGGGACGATAGAGTGTTATAAGGTTAAACAAGTTTCTTTTTTAAATGAGGAGTATACCATCTAATCTTTTATTATGCTCGCAGTGCATCAGTTAAATGAATTGCAATATTAATTTAATAATAAAAGTAGCATAATAATAACAATAATTTAACAGCCCTGTGTGCCCATCCGCTATTCGCCACTGTGAAGGGATAAACGGTGTTCAGGCACGGCATCAAAGCGATTACCTGTTTAATCCAAATCCACATGCGTGGACTGTTCAATATTCAGTACTGCAATGTCTGAGTCTCTCCAGTCACATGATGTTTCTCATGTGTTTTCAGTCGGCACAACAAAGAAACGTTTACTAGACTGTGGACTATCTTTGCTCTCTGAACAGTGGCAGCCTGCAGCTGAATTTTTGTGACCACTGAAGCCCCGGGTATACTTCGGCCGTCCGCGTTTGTGAATTTGATGTTCGTAATTTTCATCATGCGGCAGGCTCGTGGCCACAACCCCGTCCGCATGCAGCCCAAATTTCGAGACTGCGCAGATGGTGCACATGCAACAGCGCATGCGCAAGCAAGACAGAAGAGCCCACTAGGTGGCAATACACACAGTACTGAGCACAATGTGCAGTCGTCAAAGAAGAGTGTAAAAAAACAATTCAAAAACAAGACGAATAAACTCAGAGGCATGCTTTCCCCATCGTTTTTTTAATTCCTGTTCTCTTGGTGTATATTCTGAACTATGTTGCAATGGTGGATGCACTATTTTTCTTCTCCGATCCTGCCCAGCGAATGTCCTATTGATGACATGATGTCTGGTAATAGTATGTGTCGAACTCTGTGATCCACGTGCATCTGTGGTTTACTATACTTTGAAAGATGCACGGACAGAACTGCATGCGAGACACGTCCGTGCTCAAGGGTAAATAATTATCTTTGAAAGGCTTGCACACTCAACTGTGCACGAGATGGAGCAGAACTTGGGAAATGACATATAGCCAGGCCTTAACCACTCCAAATTGTAGTGGACTGGAACAGACGGCTCACTTTGGGAAAAAATACCCCCCAATGTCCCCCATGTTATTATGCCTTGTCATGTAGTTTTAACTGTTGCTGGTTGATGCGAGAGGCATTCTGGGATACCTGGCTCGATGCATCCTCGATAAAAGAACACATCCGGGGATTGTACTTGGCTAGATGTGAACTTTGAATTGGATCAGTACTCGGGCAGCAACTGATGATGTTTCACAAGAACAGACAAGAATGCATATTAAGAAATGGATAACTAATGAATAAATGAGGCATTTATATAGCGCTTTACTATGTACACTGTAAGTGCTTCACAATCACATCAGGGGTTGCTCCTCATCCTGGATAATTCAACAGCAGACACAGAGCAACAGCACCAAGATCAAATCTGTGGTTTATTGATAAAGAAAGCCCTATTTGAAAATTTGATCTGACGTTGTCGGAGTTGTGAGATCCAGATGATCACTGGGCGTTCAGCGCTCATGTACACCGCCGAGAGCAGCCTTACCTCGGCTAGTCCTTCTGATGTTTGCTGCTGACTCTGATGACTCTGTAGTGGTTAAACATGAGATAAAATTAATCTTTTGTAACAGGCAATCTTTGGTTTTATTAATCTATATTTTGTTCCCTGGAAAATCGTTTTGGCTGAGGGTAAAGTTTCATAACTTAATATATTTAGGCTATTTAACTTTACCGTTGTAGTTTATTAGAGTGCTGACTTTGAACGTTTGACTGAACTGTTTGCTTTAATTTTTATTGTAGCTTCTTATACCTGTAAATGTAAATGTACCTTTTGCTTATATTTTTATAATGGCTATTATTGATCATTAAAACAGACATTTAACAAAAAAAGACGGATTTGTGTTTTATGATTGCAAACTATAAGCACATATTGCCTGAACCACATATGTTTAATATTTTTAAAATGTAAATTAAAAGAGGAAGTTTTATAGTTCTGGTTTATACCATTCTGGTGTTTTATAGTTTGTTTGGTTGTAAATATACATGCAGTGAAGATAATTATTGACTGCGTTGCCTAAACCACATGCATGGGTATTAATATGTTAATTTTATTGTTGCCTAAAATATACATGCAGAGATAACTGGAGTGGCCAGAATATCAAATGTCAAGTGTCCCCAACTAAGCAAGCCAAAGGCAACAGCGGCAGGGAACCCAAACTCCATCAGGTGGCAAACAGGTGTTAATGCATAGTTGGTTTGTGAAGTTATTTATGCCGTTTTCTTTTCCCCCCAGATAACCATGGTTGATAAATGGTCAGTAGATAACACGTGCCACTGGATTCAAAATATAAAACTCATTGATGCAAAAGAGAGTTTCAGAGGTACACATGAAAATTTATAAATGTTCATTTTGTGATGTTGTGAAGTTTCAACTCACAAAGTATCTAACTCACCTGTAAGTGCAACATAACCACCAATCAGATTTTAGTGTTACCTGTAACATTGAGGGATGTTTTAGAAGATATAAAACGGTTGCAAATTACAGAAACCATATCTATCGAAAGCACAGAAAAGCTTTGCAACATCCCCTATTTGAAAAGGCTACTGTTGTTGAAGATGACAATGAAAGTGAGGAGCAGGTGCCTGAAGATGATCTGCTAGAGAACAACCAAAATTCTTCACCTGGAATTGATTTAGAAACTGTGTTATTGGGACTGAGATGGCATATAGCCCTCTTTATATTAAACCTTCAAGAAAAACATTTACTTCCTAAAGCAACTCAGGATACCATTGTTTCCAGCTTGCAGTTCATCTTGAAATTTTTTCAATAAAATTATTTTGAAATGATAAAATTCCACTTGACCAAATCTGGGTTTAGACTTGAGTACCAGGAAGACTTGGATAACCTGCTAAATAATCAGACACTTATAGAAAGTGTGTTTGCCTATATTCAGTCAGATTATCAACTTTTCAAATATTGCAAAGAACATATATATTTAGTGGAGCCAGTTAAGCACATTCTTGGAACCAATTGCCAGGGGAAGGAGGACACATTTCAGTATGTGCCTATCATAGATGTTCTGAAAACAGGACCTATTTCAATCGTATAGAAGAACCTGTGAACAAGCCCCAAGTACAGATTTTTTAAGCAGTTACACAGATGGAGAATTCTTTCATGAGAGCCCCTTTTTTGAATATCCAAATATTGTAAGATTACATCTGTACACTGCCGAATATAAAGTTGCAAACCCCTTGGGGTCTAAAAGATCAGTTCACAAATTAGCAGCCTTCTATTTTACGATTGGCAATCTTGAATCTAACTGCAAATCACAATTGAGGTATATACTGACTTAATGAACAATTTTTTGGAGGGTTTGGTGCCTCTTTTGATTTACCAGAGTTATCCAGGCATTACATTTTTTGCACATTGTCTCATTAAGCCAGATAAATGCTGAATGACCGCACTAACCTCCCTCAAAAACTTCCACATAGTGTGCTAAAGCAAAACACACTACCAGGGTCTACTGCTCAGGTCTGGTGCCTCTTCAGGATTTTGCCATTTCTCATTGGACATTACATTCCAGAAGCTGAGGTGCATTGGGACATTTACCTGAAGTGTAGGGATATAGGAGATGTGATTTTATCCCCCACCATACAAAGGAATATCATCCCTTTCCTAAGTCTTCAGATTCCTGAATTCCTGTCCTCCTTCCAGTCTGTATTTCCTGAGACTTTCACTCCAAAACTACACTATCTAATTCATTATCCACAACTGATACTAAAGTTTGGGCCTCTGAGACAGCTGTGGGGCATGAGATTTGAGGGAAAGCACCAATACTTCAAGCGATTAGCCCACAACACGTGTAACTTCAAGAATCTCAGCTACATCCTTGCCAAGAGGCACCAGTTAAGACAGTGCTGGGAATTGACTTCGCTGGATTCCCTTCATCAGAACAACTACACGGAGGGTGAAGGGGCAGTACGTTTTCGAGCATTACTACTGGAGATACAGAAAGGTGTGATTAGAAGAATTGAGGCGGAGGACATTCGGGGTGACGAGAGACTTGGTGTGTTTAGCTCTCTTATGATTAACAACGTGAAATACTGTGTGGGAGACAACTTAATTATAGATATTGTGGAGGAGGACATTCCAATCTTTATAAAGATTGAAAAGATTTTGCAGTTCAGGGGTGCTTGGATTATCTTTGGCAAGCTGCGGATACCAAAAACATTTGAAAGACATTACCATGCATTCAAATTGGAGGACCAGAAGGAGTAGATTCTGGTGCAGCCAGGGGAGGAGAAAGAATTTCTTCCTCTTGACACATATGTGACCAGTCACGGAAAGTAGGGACACAAGTCGGTTCTGGGGCATTTTTTTTTTTTTTTTTTGATCAATTTTTTATTGATTATTGTATAGATAGGGTCACATACAGTTGTCCAAAGTAAAACACAAACAAGGAGGTGACACCCCCCCCTCCCCCTCCCCCTCCAGCGGTCCCCAAGGTCCAGGCCATTGATCATTGACATAAAATTGCAATCAAAACAAAATAACATTCACATATACACCTGCATAATAAAATAAAATAAAGATAACAATAGTAAAACAAAACAGATACAAGTCTGCAATATGAGAAACTTAGGATAAGTAAAATAACAAAAATCATCAGAGGTTTGAGAGTCCAATCATATCACAAAATTAGATTCTAACCATCTTGAAGCTTTTCTGTCAACTTATCTGCCACAGATTCCCAAGCCTCAAGAGTTGAGGCTCTAGCTTTATTTATTCTGGCCGTTGACAGTTCTAACATTACTATATCATGAAACTGAAATAGCCAGTGTCGCACAGATAAAGTATTGGGAGGGAGCCATCTTTGCGCAATTATCTTTTTGGCAGAGGTTAGTCCTGCCAGCCAAATCTTCCTTTGTAGCTCTGTGAAACCTAAATTGGAGTCATCGTTTAGAAGGAGCACAACTGGTTGTACTGGTATTTCTTTTCCTATCATATCAGACATTATTGATGAGATCTTTTCCCAGAACTCATAAACCTTCTCACATTCCCAGACCATATGCATGAATGTTCCTTCTTGTTGGTAGGGACAAAAACTACACTGGGGATTTGCAGATAATTTAATGAGGAAGCGTTTCTTCGGTGTCCAGTACAATCTGTGACAAAATTTGAAATGAATTAATTGATGGTTTGGATTTTTTGATGCACAGAAAATATTTTTCCATACCGTCTCCCAATCAATCTGGTCTACAGATAGCTCCCTTGTCCAAATTGTGTGCAGTGGTAATTGTTTTTGCTTAGCTTCAAGAAGGTAAGGATAGACAGCTGACACTACCCTTTGTTGAGAAGGATTAAAGAGCCAACTGTGAACAGGATGTGTTTCGAGAGCTGATCCCCATGGGACTCCATATGCTCTGAGGGCTGAACGCAGTTGCAAAAACAAAAAAAAGGAAGATGCCGGTACATTAAAAGATGCAACTATATTTTGAAAGCTGAGCATCCCGTTATCATTCCATATGTCAGCAAGAGTCCTTATTCCCTGCTTTGACCACTGTTCTGATGTGAACGGTTCAGAACCACATTTAATATTCCTATTACGCCATAGGGGAGTCTGTAGATGCCATTTGTTGTTGTAACTTAATAATTTCTCCACTGCTATGAAAGTGTTAATGGTGTTTGTTACAATGGGACCGAAGGATTGTTTACAATACTTTAAAGAGAGTCCAGAAAACAGTACATCTTCAAGTCTAAATGGTCTGACAATTGCTGCTTCTATTTCTCTGCAAGGTGTGGAAGCTATAGAGTCAAACCATGTCTTGACTGCTCGCAGTTGGAATGCTTTATGATATAGCTCAAAATTGGGAAGGGAGAGACCACCCTCCATTTTAGTACGTTGCAATGTCGCCAGTTTTAACTTTGGTTGTTTGCCATTCCAAAGAAAACTGCGAATTAAAGAGTCAAGTTTTTTCCACCATTTTAAAAGAGGTGGCAAAGGAATCATGGCACTAAGAAAATTAACCCTAGGTAATATATTAATCTTCACAGTCGAGACTCTAGATTGCAGAGATGCAGGAAGTGTCCTCCACCTGTCAATATCTCTTTTAAGCTTTTGAAAGACTTTATCATAATTAATATGTACAATTTCTTTTAGAGAGGGCCGTATAAATATCCCTAGATAAGTTATCTGATTCATAATTGGGATAACTGATGGTATCTGGGTACTCTGAGCTTTTTTGTTTAAAGGTAGAAGAGATGATTTGGACCAATTGATTCTGTATCCGGAAAATTTCCCAAAACAGTTAAAAATTTCTAGTATGTTTTGTATTGCGTCGAAATCTGAAAAATACAGTAAAATGTCATCTGCATAGAGAGATATTGCATGTTGGGTATCCTTGATTGAAATGGAACAAATTTGGTCTTATTTTTTGCGCTAAAGGTTCGAGAGACAATGCAAATAACATTGGTGAGAGGGGGCATCCTTGCCTTGTCCCTCTCAAAATATTAAAAGGTTGGGAGTGTAAGCCATTTGTTGCTATAATTGCTGATGGATTATAATAAATTATTTGTACCATATTAATAAATTTCTCATCAAAACCAAATTTATCTAACACCATCCATAAATAATCCCAATTTAATCTATCTAAAGCTTTATCTGCATCTAAGGATAAAACTGCACAAGGGAAATTTTTATCCTTACTTTCATAAATTACATGTAACAACCGACGTATATTGTCTGCAGCCAGACGATGTGGGATAAAGCCAGATTGATCGCTATGAACTAATTTACAGATATATTTTTCAAGACGTAAAGCTAAAACCCTAGCATATATTTTTAAATCTGAGTTAATTAAAGAAATTGGTCTAAAATTTGAACATTTAGTATGGTCCTTATCTTTTTTTGGAATTAAAGAGATTAGAGCTGTATTCATTTGTTTTTCAAAGTGTCCCTTTTGGATTGCAGCATTTATTGCAGCATGCATAATTGGTCCTAATATATCCCAAAAATTTAAAATTAATTCAGGGGGGATCCCGTCTGGCCCAGGTGATTTTCCCTTCTTTACCGTTTTTAATGCTGCATACAGCTCCTCAAGTGTTATAGGTTGGGTCATTTGTTCAGATTCACTATGCGTTAATTGTGGTAAATCGATGTCCTGTAGAAATTTATGACATTCAACCTTGTCAGTACTATCCTTTGGCTGATATAGCTCTTTAAAATGTTCTGCAAAAGTATTGTTTATCTCTCTAGGATTTGTTACTAGGCCTTTTGTAGGTGAATGAATGGTATCAATAATAGCCCTACCTTCACTTTGTCTGAGTTGTAGAGCCAGTAACTTACTGGGTCTTGGCCCATTATAATAATACTTCTGACGGACTCTATGCATAATGAATTCAGCTTTTCTTCGGAGCAAATCATTTAGCTTTGACCTAGAACTCTTTAAAGCATTTTCAACTGATCTTGAGAATTCCTTCTTCAAATCTTTCTCATGGGAGAGGCAAATTTGTTCTAATTCCTGAATTTGTGATTTTCTTGCTTTATTTAAATGTGATGAGAAAGATATAACGAAATCTCTAATAAAGCCTTTTGTAGCCATCCATACCATCATGTGGTTATCCATACTATTAAGGTTTATGCTCAAAAAATCTTTCAATTTATTTCTAAAATCTATTAAAAATGCAGAATCTTGTAGAAGAGATATATTAAATTGCCATCTTGGAGACCTCTCATGTGAACAGTAAATAAACTTTGTCAGAAGAGGGTTGTGGTCAGATATTACAGCAGGAAGGATTGCGATGCTCTCAAAACACATCCTGAATTCACGAGAACATAAAATATAATCTATTCTAGAATATGTCTGATGCCTTGAAGAAAAGAAAGTGTAATCTCTAACCAAAGGATTCTGAACTCGCCATACATCTATGAGATTAAAAGTTTGCATAAAGGATTTAAAGTTTACAGATGTTGTCTCTTGCGATTTGGAAAATATAGTAGTGGATTTATCAAGCATCAAATCAGCAAGTGCATTCATGTCCCCTCCAATAATAAGGGCATATTCATTCAGGAGTAGCAACTGATTAGTTAACCACTGAAAAAAGTTTACGTCGAAAACTGCTGGAGCATAGACGGAGACAAAAGCTATTTTCTTGCCTTGAATACTTGTGCAGAAATAGCTCAACCTGCCAGATTTATCATTACTACATCTTTCAATAACAAGAGGAAAGTTTCTTTTAATGAGTATAAGAGATCCTTTTGTTTTTGTTCCATCACTAGATGCAGCAATGACTTTATAAAATTTATTTTGTACACGAGCAACATCGCTTGTTTTTAGATGAGATTCTTGAACTAAAGCCACATCTACGTTATGTCTGTTTAAACTATGCAGAAACTTTGTTCTCTTTATAGGACTATTTAAACCTCTGATGTTAACTGAAATCATTGAGATATTAACCATTATCAAAGGGACTGTAAACTTTGACTATATTAAAGGGTAAATAATTAGTTGTTTTAGACAACACTAGTTTGATTGCACATTTCGTTACTAACATAAACAAAGAGATACATGGTAGGACGAAACTCCCCCCTCCCCGCTCCCCCAGACCGCTAGATATTCCCCAACTTGTGTATCGGAACCGTGACAGTATCATACGTTCCACTGATCTGAAACTCACCCGCTCCCTCTCGTGTGTGACTTCAGAAACAAAAGTTAACAGGAACAATAGAACACGTTCAAGTAAAAGCACGCCTTTCTGCGTTATATAGGCTACTCTCAAAATTTGTGCTGCCCTGAACAAGAAATAAATCCTGAACGTAATGAAACGGCATTCGACTTATTGGTAGCCTGTGTTTATCCAAAGTAAATGTAGAATGTCCTTAACCATACAGTTCCATGAACAGTCCTGCCAGTTACGATGGCAGGTTAATTATCAGTTTGATTCGTGTCCATCTCGTATGGATTGACATCGCCAAAAGTCAGCTGCCGTTTTGCCCGCGAAGTGTCTGCGATCTGAAGTCGGAACTCCTCTGCTTCTTGTGGCGAAGAGAAAGACAGTTTCTCACCGTTGTGCATAACGCGCAGAATAGCTGGGTAGATCAAAAATGATTGGATTCCTGAAGCTCGTAACTCCTTCTGTGTATCAGCAAAACTTCTCCGCCTTTGCGAGGTGTAGGCGCTGTAGTCAGCAAAGAATTTCAGCCGATTCTCGCCATCCAGAATTGGTCCCCTCTTGCTCACCTCTCTTGCCCCATCTAAGATAGACTGACGGTCTTGATATCTCAGCACTTTAAAAATCATAGTGCGACCCGTCTCCGTGGACCTCTGCTGTCCATAGATGCGGTGGGCTCTTTCGATCTCTATTGGCCTGTTTGAGAGCGAGGGGATCCACTTTGGAAGCATTTCTGTGAGAAAGCGTATTGCGTCGCCTCCCTCACGGTTCGGTGCGAGACCAACAAGTCGAACATTATTGCGTCTTTCTCGATCTTCCAATTCTGCCAGCTTTACTTGAAATTTAGACACATCTGATTTGCAGCCGACAACGTCTTGTTTCAGGCCTCTCGTCTCGCGTTGGATATTGTCCACTTTGTCGATAAGCCCGCGCACAACGGCCATCTGTGACTGAAATTCGGCGGTCAGTGACTGCATGCACTGTGTCACATCTTTCATCGCAATATGCACTGCGTTCCGGACAACTTCTTCCAACGTATCTTGTTGTTTCGTTAAAGCCAGAGAAATGGCGTCCGCCATGTCTTCACTGCAAATTGAAGATTTCATCCGTTTTCCAGTCGGGGTTTTTGCGGGCGAGGATGCAGCCTTCTTGTTGGCATTCATCTTGTTTAAAGGTGTATTTAGACTGTTAGATTGTAAACTTTAACCTGTTAAATATTGATAAAAGAGGGAGCGTGCTGGGAGCTCTAAAGATCGGCAGCCATCACGTACGAAGCGTCACGTGATCCCCCGGTTCTGGGGCATTTTGAGTTATTCACAGATTCTGAAAGTATAGTCTCCAAGCTTTCCAACGATGTGTAACACATGGAAATCTGATAATATTTGGAGAAGTTGTGGCCATTTGAAGGTAGGCACTGAAAAAAGTTCTAAAGGGAGAAAAACCCCTTTAAAGTTTCTGCAGTTCTCGCCTGTTCTCACCTGCTGGGAGTGACAATAGGACTCATTTACATCTCATTTAGATAAGCCATACCCCCTGTAAAGCTCCCTCCTGTTAATGTGGGGACACATTTCAAGTGAGAGCAAGGTTACATCGTGTTACCTTGTAAAATACATTGTTACAGTTTTCATGTGTCAAACACAACTATGCAAAAAGCTTTTTTTTTTGCATTTATTTTTGGCCATATGACAGAGGTCTGATATTCTATTTGCCATATTTCTGTTTTGCATAAAACTGAAGAATATTTGGTACATCCTATACTGTATTCTAAAATGATCTGATATTAACTTTTGCATGGATTTTATTGAAAAGAGCTTAGGCTCATGTAACCAGTCATTTCACTGTGTGTCTCTGAAACGCTGAGGTACCGTAGTAGTTTTGTGCGTGTGTGAACATCATGGCAACATACAACACAAAGTACCTCACACGGGAAACATTATCGTAACGCGTAAGTGCAAGTAACTAACGTAAATCAAGCATAGTCCAAAAAGTGTTGGCGAAATAACACATTATTTGACCGGAGAGAATAATATGGAATTTCTTCCAGAAAACTTCTTGCACAAAATAAATTCAAGCACTTTCAAGGATCTGTATCTATATATGTTTATTTTCAAAAACTATCCAGGGCATGAGTATGAATCCAAGTATGTACCAAAAGTCCCATTTTTACTTGGTAATAGCAGCATAAGACAAAGGTCTTTGTGACACAGTCCAATGATATTACATTCGCGGTCTCTTCTGTGTTGTGACCCTTGGCGCTGGGCATGTGATGTATCTTGCACCGTCAGCACAGAATGGCCTGATTTTTTCATACAGATCTGCCTGTCAATGTTCAGTCCAGGTGGGGCCAGGACAGAAAGACCATCGATAGGGGGCAGATCTGATCCGTCGCGCAGTAGCTGATATTCGACAGGTTGTGCATCACGGTGAGTTTTTGCAAGCACCACACCTGGTCTCTTGGCATCAAAGCTGTGACAGAAAAAGCACATAAGACATTTTAAACATGGTAAAGTATTTTCTCATAAAATACTGTCATGTGTATTTTGTTGCTATGTTATATTGTATGTACACAATGTGAAAGTTTCAATATAAGTACCTGAAGTGCTGATAACTCTTGATCTGTGGGAGTCTACGGAAGTGGTGAGTCAGATGCTGCTGCCAGTCGAAGGTCTGGACTAAAACTTTGCCCTCTGCCGTTCCAACAAGCTGTGGGATATTGAGGTGACTCACAGGAGAGCTGTTTTCCACAACCTGATGACAAAAAAGAGAAGAGAGGAAGAAAAAAAAAGATCTTCAGTTAAATGTTTCATTGAAGCAGAATAGAAACAGCACTGAAGTCATTAAAGCAAAGTAAAGTTAAAGTACCTCAGCGATGTCTGCCAAAGTGTTGACTCTTGTCTCCATGTAGGCTTGCTTGATGAGTCCAAAGCCACAGTCAGGGGAAAACTTGGTGTGGCCAGCAATAAGGGAGTGGATTTCAATTTTATCGTGAAGCTTGTGTCTAACCCGCCAGGCAAGGTACCAGAGCATGAAGTTGTTCTTGTTCTGCCCACTGGAGTTGTCACAATGAAGATCCACCTCTGTTTCTCCAACTCCAAAGTTGCCGAAGAAATGATGCATGTAGCTGATGACTTCATTGCTTCCCTTAGTAGATGACATGCCTTCATCAATCAGGTAATTCACCTGTTTCTGCAGCCCTTCACAGGAAACACCAAATAGGCCACATTTCCGTGGGGTCAGGAAGTACATTGGTCCTGGCTGGAGAGGGTTTGAGGGAAAGTGTAATTGTTGGAGACAGAGTGAGAGAGGGAACTTGGATTAGATTAAATGAAATTTGTGTATATTCAATTACTATATTGATGTTATTCTGCATTTGCGCTATTATCAGGCTTATTCTCGTGCACCAAATCGCCCTTTAAGGGACATTAATAAAGTAAAGTAAATGTGTGTGAAGTATTACCTGCTGAGCAAAATCAAAACTGTAATGCATCCTAATCTTCTTGCTTGCTGGTAGGGACGGTCCAAAAGACAGGTTAGAGCCAGAGCAAATCTTTCTGCACAAATCTTTCTGCTTCTTTACTGCTTCAGACTTTCTATCATCTGGGAGGTTTGCACTTCATATCAGCTGCTCGTTATTGCTTTGGCACTGCCAGCAGAGATCTGTGTGCGGCCGGCAACTTTTGATGTGTGGGAGAAGTCGGTGCCACAGTGCTTTGAAGCTGGTTTTACAAACTGCACGCTCACCTGAAAAACAGATATTGCTTATGGTTAATTGTATTGTAATTGCTAATAGTGCTTCGCATTATTTCACATTATAAGCACTCAATTCTAAATCAATGTTTACACATACCAAGCTCCTTAGCAGACTTCACGTAGAGACGCCACACTGAGGCCTTGGACACATGAGTTGGCAGCAACTTCACATGCCAATCCTTATGCCCAGGCTGTCGGCCAGGCAGCATGATGGCATTGTCTTCTGCATAGTTTTTTATGAAGTCCACAACTCTGTTGATATCCTCAGGCCTGATGGACGTGGCAGTCAGTGTTTCTTCTTCAAACGTGGTCTTGCCCCATTCTCCTCATAGTGTTTGACTATATCAGCCAGGGTGTCTCTGCCAATGTTGAAAAAAGAAAAAAAAAAAAAAAGTTTAACATCATGCTAACAGGCATCTTGTCACCTATATCAGAATGCATTGTACAAATTATAGGTACTTTTACTTTACTGAAGTAAATTTTATGATGAATACTTTTTACTTTTACTTCACTACATTTTAGAGTCTGTATCTGTACTTCCTGGTTTAGTCTTGGTTTAGTCCTGGTTTAGACCTCAGTTAGTGGTTAGACCTGTTTTGAGTCAAAGGATTAAAAAAACCTGTACATTAAACTCTTCATAAATACTTTTACTTTTAACCCATGCACATTTTACGGCTACGGCTATGGATACTTTCTACTTTTAATTAAGTTGGAATTTAATCTGATACATTTACCGTTAGAAAATCCTTGTTAAGAATATAACACTTCCCATTCAATTCAAGAATGCTAACTGGCAGGTTTATGTGGGCTAAGTCCTTCACACCAGTCAATTCAAGCAGTTGAAGCGTTATTCAAATTAATAGCAGATGCTAACATTACCATCTAAAAACCCATTATAGTAATGGGGGGTTTTGGCAAGTGATACGATGCTAACGATTACAATTAAAATGACAGTCCTGAGCTAGGCGCTCAGTCAAAGGTGAGGCGAAATGGGTGAGGTGCGACTCTCGTTCAGCCCACTTTGAATTGAGCACAGACGCGTTCAGTTCTGTAAAACTGAATGGTCACATGCAAAATAAAGAAATAAAATATTAAGTTTTGTTGCCAAATTTAAATTTTTTTTTTATTTGATTATTATTTAGTCTATTTGTTTGATTTGTAATGATTTAATTATAATTTAATTAATTGCTTGTCATCAACTTGTAATTCCCTCGCGAACCCCCGTTTGGGAAACCCTGTTTTTTTTTTAGAACATTATTTACATTCATTCCTTGGCGACGCGTCATGCAGCCAAGCTACAGGTATCGCGTTTATTTTGTTTTTCCTTTTTTATTTAAAATATTCACAAACTTGTTAACTAGGCTATATCATGAATTATATGATATTTTCCGATTGTCATATATGTGGAAGTGAATGTGTTTTGTTTAAACACCTTTATAATGATCATGTTAGTTGATAAAACAGAGGATCTGTCGGATTTACATTACATAAATTCTTCAATTTTTAATAAGAGAGTAAACTTTAAAGGATTATTGCAGCTTCCATATGAGTGTATGGAATCAGCATTTAACAAACTATAAATGTCTTTTTTTATAGCCTAGTCCTCATTCAAACGTCCGAAACCTCAAATAAACATGTGGTTGAAAACTTAGTTGTGAAATATGAAAAGCACAGAGCGCGTCAATCTCTGGCTCAGCGCCAGCAGCGGGAAAGCAGGTTTGAATTTAGCGTATTGAACGTTCTCATCACACCGGTGTTATGCCGAAACCTGCTGAAACCCCCTGTCTTCATCTCCATTTCCCGCTCCAGCAGCTACGTCAAATCGATCTCTATGGCAACGGCACATACAGGCACACGCATGCACGCACCACTTAAACAGAGAGAACTTTACACACAGGCAAACGCGGCTTGGGTAAGGAAGGAAAGCGCGTTCCTATAGTCTAGTAAAGTAGTGTAGTTACCAATATTATTAGTGTAATGCGTTACTTTACTTCGTTACCCAAAAAAGTAATATCGTTACTGTAATCCGTTACTTTGTAACTCGTTACCCCCAACACTGGCAAGGTTTGAGTTTATCACCCAAGGGTTCAGTGTATATGTGATGATATGTTAACCTTGTTTTCTGGAATACCCCAGATCCATAGCATATGGGACAGTAGCAATCTTTTGGGTGACAAGTCCTGGCTTAAGGTCTTTTCATGATCCCATGCCCCTCTCTCCTGTATTTAAATATATAACTATTAAATAACACTATTTAAATATGTTTTTATGTTGACAGAACACAGCAGAAGCTCATGAAACTTTTTCTGGACCAGATGCTGGTATGTTTCATGAACTTGAGCCTCTTTCTAATTCTCCTTCAGGAGACTCACAACATCAGTTGGAGATTTTTTCTAGACATGATTCTGGAGACCCATGACTGAATCTCTTTCTGACTGTGAACAACATGCTGAGTGATGTTTTTGATTTTTATAGCAGATACAGGTGTTATTTTTAACCCTCTGGGGTCTGGAGTGTGTTATGGGCCCCGGGGATGTTGACATGCCTTAACATGTGTGCTTTTTTTCTGTTACTTAACCCATTTAAGCCCACCGGCAACTATAGTTGCCACAGTGTATGGTTGTCATTTTCCTTTTGTAAGTATTTTTCTAGATGTTTTCCATGTTTTATGTCTCAATGACATGCAAGAAAACAACCAAATAAAAGGATTTCAAAGGCGATGAAACTGATCAGGAAGATTATTTATAAAGCAATCTTTAGTGGTAGAAGTGATGGTTCTACCATATTTATGGCAGGGAGGCAGTTTAGCCGCTTTCACTAAATGTAATATACACGAGACTAGATAATGATCTGAGATGTCGTCACTCTGCTGCAGAATTTCAACGGCATCAATATCAATTCCATGTGACAATATTAAATCTAAAGTATGATTACGACAATGAGTGGGTCCCGACACGTGTTGTCTAACACCAATAGAGTTTAGAATGTCTGTAAATGCCAATCCTAATGAGTCTTTTTTATTATCTACATGGATATTAAAATCACCAACAACAAGGACTTTATCTGCAGCTAGTACTAATTCTGATAGAAAATCGGCAATCTCTTTGATAAAGTCTGTATTGTGCCCTGGTGGCCTGTATACAGTAGCCAACACAAATGTCAACTTACATAATGTTACGTAAAGCACCATCACTTCGAACGAATTATATTTGAATGACTTCTGGCTGATACTGTAAATATTACTATAAATTACAGCAACACCTCCCCCTTTGCCTTTCTGACGGGGATTGTGTCGATAATCATAACCTTGAGGACTAGACTCATTTAAAGTAGTGTAATCGTCCAGTTTTAGCCAGGTTTCTGTCAAACACAGCACATCTAGGTTATTGTCTGTGATAATATCATTTACAATAAGTGCTTTTGAAGAAAGTGATCTAATATTTAACAACCCAAGCTTTATCATTTGTTTATCATTATTATCTCTATTTTTTATTTGTTGAACATCAAAAAAATTTTTACCATTAAATGGGTTTGGAAGTTTTTTGTTTTTACTAATTCGGGGTACAGACACAGTCTCTATTTGATAATATCTAGGTGCAAGAGTTTCTATGTGTTGGGAATTATCTGACTTCTGTAACGTGAGGCAGCTAGCAGACGGTCGGTTTAGCCAGTCTGTCTGCTTCCTGTCCTGGGCCTCAGTTTGTCATGTTTTAGTTCTGAGACTATGTGCCATATTGCTAGAGAGAAGAGCAGCACCATCCCGGGACGGATGAATACCATCTCTTTTCAACAGGTCAGGTCTGCCCCAAAAGCTTTTCCAATTGTCTATGAAACCTATATTATTCTGCGGACACCACTTAGACAGCCAGCCATTGAGTGATGATAATCTGCTAACTATCTCATCACTCCTACGAACAGGAAGAGGGCCAGAACAAATTACTTCTCCTGACATTGTACTTGCGAGTTCACACACCTCTTTAATGTTAATTTTAGTGATCTCCGACTGGCGAAGTCGAACATCATTTGTGCCGACGTGAATAATAATTTTAGAGTATTTACGATTAGCATTAGCCAGCACTTTTAAATTTGCTTTGATGTCAGGTGCTCTGGCTCCCGGCAAACATGTGACTATGGTGGCTGGTGTCTATTTTCACGTTCCGTGTAATAGAATCGCCAATAACTAGGGCACTTTCAACAGGATTCTCAGTGGGTGCATCACTGAGTGGGGAGAACCTGTTTGATGTTCTGACTAGAACGGAAGATTGGTGTTTTCCGTGGCTAGGCCACCTTACCGTTACCCAAGTGCCCTGCTGCGCGTGCTCTACAGCCGGAACCGAACAATGTACAGAGTTCACTAAGCTAGTCGCATCCAAAACAGTATCTGATGCCCCTGCATTCTTACTATCCTCGATTAAAGTTTGGATGTGTATCTCTAATTCTGAGATTCTCTCTGTCAGCCTGACTATTTCCCTACATTTATGACATGTAAATCCCTCGTCGCTGACAGAGAGAGCTACACTGAACATGTGACAAACTGAGCACAAAATAACAGAGGGAGAGGATGACATGACTCACCGTGTTTGTAGACTGATCCGATCCGAGTTACCACAGCTGTTTGATGAACGCGTAAAAAAAAAAAAAGCACGCGAGACTGATAAGTTAACCAGCGAGATCCAAACGCGTTGTAACAGCGATTTAGATTCAAAGATTACAAGCTAGCGACGTCAGATTAATGTGGTAGGCAATAATAATATAAGCAAAAATTAATAAAAGTAAGAGAAAACAAAGCTATACGGAGATGAAAACACCAGCTGTTTGATGAACGCGTTGAAAAAGGAGCGTGCGAGACTGATAACAAGTTAACAAGCGAGATGCAAACACGTTGTAACAGCGATTTAGATTCAAAGATTACAAGCTAGCGACGTCAGATTAATGTGGTAGGCAATAATAGTAATATAAGCAACACGTCTTCACGTGATGCGAGTTCGCAGGTCAGAGTTCACCAAACTTGAACTTTGGAACTTTTTCGCACAAGCTTGCGTTTCCGGTCTGATGCATTCGCATGCGTTTGAATGGAAGTCAATGGAACGAAAAGTGCAGTGTGACGCCCCTTTAGTCAAAAGTCCAAGCGGCAACTTTTCACGTAATGCACACAGACAAGATGTTAGGATCCAAGCGCAGCTTTAATGGGATAAACCAAACACGTAATCCAGGAAACAGGTAAGGGTCAAACTCCACAGAAACAGTCCACAAAAACAGAAAGCCAGAGATACAAAAGTGCACGTAACATAATACAACGAACCACAAACAAAAGCAGAAACAACTGAGTATAAATAGACAGATATTAATGAACATAACACAAGACAGCTGGGTGCAATGAAGAGGTAATGAGTCCAGGAAGTGGGTTATGGGAAATGCAGTTTACAAAAGGGGTGAGGAACAGTCTGGATTGGAGTGCCCTCTAGAGGCAGACAAGGGCACTCCCAGTAATGATCATGACATTACCCCCCCTCAAAGGAGCGGCTACCAGACGCTCCACCAGACAAAAAAAAAAAAAACACAACCCCAAAAACTTAGGAGGGAGGTGGACTGGAGGAGGATCAGGGGGAGGGATGGTGGGCCAGGACCAGAGTCCCCAACTGAAGGCCAGGGGGGAGCCGGAGGAACAGACCATGGGGGCTCCATGAAGGTTGGAGTCCTGGCTGAGTGCCAGGGCGGTGCTGGAGGAACTGACCAGGCGGGTTCCAGCAGGTCTGGAATCCTGGCTGATTGCCAGGGCAGCGCTGGAGGAACTGACCAGGCGGGTTCCAGCCGGTCTGGAGTCCTGGCTGATTGCCAGGGCG
Source organism: Megalobrama amblycephala (assembly GCF_018812025.1). Lineage (NCBI taxonomy): Eukaryota > Metazoa > Chordata > Actinopteri > Cypriniformes > Xenocyprididae > Megalobrama > Megalobrama amblycephala. The sequence continues at coordinate 20,282,736 of NC_063044.1, forward strand.
GCGCTGGAGGAACTGACCAGGCGGGTGCCAGCAGGTCTGGTGGCCTGGGCGGCGGCGACAGGACAGACGGCCTGGGCGGTGGTGGCGGCAGGGCAGACCAAGGGTGCTCCGTGGCCGTATCAGGGAGAGTGGGCAGCTTGGTGACGGCCTCCGTGGCCGTATCGGGGAGAGCGGGCAGCTCTGGGATGGCAATGGGCTGCTCTGGGACGGCAGCGGGCTGCTCAGGGACGGCTCAGGGACGGCAGCGGGCTGCTCTGGGAGGGCAGTGGCCTCGGGCTGGCAGACTGGTCCAGAATAAACAGCACTTGAGTGCATCCTCCAGGCACGTAAGAACGCCAAAGCGTAGAAGGTTAAGACCGTCCTCTTAGCCATGACAGGACTGACAGGAAGAGCGGACTGCTCTGGGGCGGCAATGGGCTCGGGCTGCTCCATGACGGCAGCGGGCTCGGGCTGGTCCCCGATCCAAGGAACTGGAATGAATCCTCCAGGCCCGCAAGACAGCCAGAATATAGAACGTAAGAACAGTCCTTCTGGCCATGACAGGACTGACAGGAAGCGCATGCGGGGCTGGAACAGACTCTGAAAAGGCCTCCAGGCCTTGAGGGATGAAGGAAACCTTCCTCCTCCTCTTCCTCCTTTTTTGTGAGTGAGGCGGTGACTCTGTACCCACCTCCTCTGAGGGCTCTGGAGCGAACTCACGGACTGGAGCGGTCTCTGGAGCGAAATCACTAGCTGGGGCGGACTCACGGGCTGGAGCGGGCTCACTGGCTGGAGCGGCCTCACTGACTGGAGCGGACACACTAGCTGGAGCGGGCTTTGGAGTGGACACATGGGCAGGAGAGGGCTCTGGAGCGGACACACGGGCTGGAGCGGGCTCAGGAGGTCTCCGAATCGGCTTATTCCTACTTAGATACAGGTAATTGGCGAAGTTCCAAAAGTTTAACCTCCCCACCATCTCCATCTCCCACTGCGGTAGAGGGTCATCCAAACAGTTATTACATGTGTTCTTGAGGACCGCATCAGGGAGGCTAAACTTCTCCACCCGTGACCAGAACCTCTGGATAAATGCCCGCATCTTCATACCCCTCTGCCGAAGCGCCGCCAAATCCTGGGGATTGCTCCGACTTTGCCATGTGTTGGTCGGTGACCAGACTCTCTCGCTGCTGGATCCTTGCATGGTGGTTCGTTCTGTCACGTAATGCACACAGACAAGATGTTAGGATCCAAGCGCAGCTTTAATGGGATAAACCAAACACGTAATCCAGGAAACAGGCAAGGGTCAAACTCCACAGAAACAGTCCACAAAAACAGAAAGCCAGAGATACAAAAGTGCACGTAACATAATACAACGAACCACAAACAAAAGCAGAAACAACTGAGTATAAATAGACAGACACTAATGAACATAACACAAGACAGCTGGATGCAATGAAGAGGTAATGAGTCCAGGAAGTGGGTTATGGGAAATGCAGTTCACATAATGGGTGAGGAACAGTCCAGATTGGAGTGCCCTCTAGAGGCAGACAAGGGCACTCCCAGTAATGATCATGACACAACTATAGTTGCCGGTGGGCAAATGACTTGTAAGTACATATATCATGGGGAAATGGGGTACACTGTGTTTAATGGGTTAAAATCAAGGTTATTGGTCTTGTTTAGTGCCTTTTGCTTTCATAATATGAAGAGTTCAGATGCAAAAGCCGCTAAACGCCATCTCTGTCAAAAATTAGATAATGACATTGAATGAATGCTTACGGCATGTAGTACACGTTCAACAAATCACGTGCTTCAAATCCTCTAAATCGCAGCGTCAGCCCATTCAGAAATATCAGTTTGTTGGCAAAACCCTCTAGACGCCACTTCCCTTTGGCAGCAAAAAGCCGCTATGTTCCGAGAACCAATCAGAAGGCGCGAATCGAATCATATGATTCCGAGCGGTTTCAATATAGCGGCGCGCTGAGGAGATTTTTTTAGAGTCAGATTCAGATTGAGATTTTTAAAATAAAAGATGGAGTACGATGAAATGGATCAGCCTGTCCTACTAATTGTTACGGTACACAGGAGTCAGACACAGATGTTAACAGGTAAAGGGAGTTTATTGACACCAGTAGAGTTGAATGCAGAATGCAGGTAAGCAGAGATGGATTAGTAGATGGTAATGTGAGAAGTATGGAGATAGTTACTGTCCTTTTCCTTTTCAGGTATAGAAGTCTTTGAACACGCTGGAGCTGGAGATCGCTGGAGACAGGTGGAGCGCACACACACACAGGAGACGAGGAACACTAAGGTAGGGAGCACGCTGGAGTCTGGTGGGTAAGTAGTAGGGAGTCCTTGAGGTAAGCATTTACGTGAGTATCTGTAAACGAGACCGGACAAAGAGTGCTGTGTGTGCGTGCTATTTATGGTGCAGTTGATGAGTGCAATGATGAGGTGCAGGTGGCGGTGATCAGTACTCTGGGGATGGAATGCGCTGTGATTGGTGGATGTTGGAACCTGACGTGTCTGTGACACTAATATTGAATGGCAGAAGAAAACGTTATTTACCTCAAAACTCTGCCTGTCATAAAGCAAAATAGCCTACAGTGGAAATGGCTTGGTCGCAATTGTATCATGCACTCATAACAGTTCTTTGTGCAGTGCCGTTACTTTGAAGGAATCAGATTTATCATACATCAAACAACAACTCTATTTCGCCAAAGACAAAGTCAAACAAGATGCTATACTTCTGTCTCATATGGAAGCTGTGCCATATAAACGGAGGAGGCAAAAAGTGGAGGCTGAATAGAAGAGACGTGTTAGATCCCTGTGTAAAAATGTTTGTCTTCTGTTTAGTTTTTAAATGATAAGTGCTCTCATCTTTTTCAGGGTTTCTAGTTGCATCTTCAGTGATTTTTCAACTATTTACCATGTCTTGTCCCAAATAGGTGGATTTAGAGGTTTGTGGAAAAAAAAGCACAAGTGGATTTAGCTGGTTTTGAGCAAAAGAAAATCGAACTTGTTAAAAACCAATAAATTGTCTAGAGTGACATTTTTGAAAAAAAGTTATTTTTGGTAAAAAATGCTCATTTTAAAGAAAAGAAGTCTGATGGATTTAGAGGGTTTTGCATCTGAACTCTTCATATTTTATATTGTTATACATCATATATTCTTGTTTGTTAATTTATTTATAAGGGACGCCGCAGGAAACGAGGCACGCGAGCTGGAGTCTTGGTAAAGCTTAAAAAACTGAGGATCCTAAACAGCGGAGTTAGACGAGCGGAGGAGTTGTGGCCTTCTTATCTGATACATGTTTTCCCCGATACATCAACACTACTGCCTTGGACTACATGGAGGGGAATAAGACATGGAGGTGTGGTGCACTCAAATTTGCACCCTGTGAGATGAGCCGGGTCAACAAAGCTAAGTGCTGGTTCTTCTTCTATTCGGTCTACCGATTTGACCACTGTGCATATGGCTTTGATTAATGCACGCTCAGTTGTCAACAAAACATTTATCCTGAATGATTTTTATGTAACACATGGGCTGGACTGTCTTTTTATTACTGAAACTTGGTTAAATGATGCTGATACGAGCCCTTTTGCTGAGCTTCTACCAACGGGATGTTGCAACTTAAGTACTTCGAGGAGTAATCGTCGGGGTGGAGGCTTGGCTGCTATTTTTAATAACATGACACAGTGCAGGTTACAACCTGTTGACAGTTTCAAGAGCTTTGAAGTTAAATTAATGAAGATCGACTTGCCCTCGCCAGTGATTTGTGCCTTGATATATAGGCCTCCTGGCTATAATAAGAACTTTCTTAATGAATTTTATGAGTTTTTAACTGTGATCGTTCCATCTGCAGACAGAATCTTGATTATGGGTGATTTTAACATACATGTCTGTTGTCCTGGTTCACCCATGACCAAAGAATTTTTGAATCTAGCTGATTCTTTTAATTTACTTCAATGTGTCTCTGGTCCTACAGATGATCGTGGGCATACACTTGATTTGGTTTTTTCATCAGGAATAACGATAGAAAATATTTATGTAGAGGAAACTGCCATCTCGGATCATATGCCTATTAGGTTTAATCTTACTTCTGCAACAAATGTACTCCTCTATCAGCCCCCTTCATGCCTGTCCCGGGTTATTACTACTTCTACACGTAGTGCTTTTTCAACTGCTTTTATTGAATCATCCTTGTCTACTGAGTCTACTATGTTGCACCCTAGAGGACCTGATGAATTGTTAAACTCTTTTAATCATGTCTGCTTAAAGATCTTGGATAATGTTGCGCCTTTTAAAATCAAATGTCAGAAAGTTAAAAAACAACCTTGGTTAAACGATGTCACTCGTAATATGAGACGGGTTTGTCGGCAGGCAGAACGCAGGTGGCTTAAAGATAAGTTGCAAGTATCTTATGATATTTTTAGAGAGTCTCTTTCTAACTATCAAGATGCTGTTAAAGCCGCTAGATCTTCATATTTTTCGCGAATTATATCACATAATTCAAATAATCTGAGGGTATTGTTTTCAACAATAGATAAAGTACTGAGTCCATCTATTAATTTTTCCCCAACTCCTTCTAAGGATATGTGTGAGAGATTTTTAAAGTTTTTCGTTGATAAGGTTAATCTTATTCGGTTGGATATTGTTTCTGTAGGGAATATTGCCCTTGTGAAAAAGAAGTGCACTTAATTGTATTGAAAGTGTACTTTGTGTGTACTTCAAATCTTAAAGTATACTTTTTAAAAAGTGCACTTGTGGATAATATAATATAATTAAAGTTAAAGGCCACTTAAGTGTACTTAAATAGAATATACTTTAATACAATATTTATTATCACGCTTAAGTGCACTTTTTAAAAATGCACTTTGTAATAATGTCTATATTTAAGTTGTACTTAAAGAAAGTACATTTTAATGACAATATTTATTAACACGCTTAAGTGCACTTTTTAAAAATGCCCTTTGCAATAATGTCAAATTAAGTTGTACTTAAGGAAAGTACACTTAAATGACAATATTTACTAACTGGCTTGAGTGCACTTTTTAAAAATGCACTTTGTAATAATGACTTATTAAGTTGTACTTAAAGAAAGTACACTTTAATAACAATATTTATTAACATGCTTAAGTGCAGTTTTTAAAATTGCACTTTGTAATAATGACTTATTAAGTTGTACTTAAAGAAAGTACACTTAAATGACAATATTTATTAACACTTTTTTAAAAATGCACTTTATAATAATGTCTAATTAACTTTAAAGTACACTTTCATGACAATATTTCTAAACATGCTTAAGAGCACTTTTTAAAAATGCACTTAATTTTTACTTAATTATGACTTTATAGTGTTTTAAATAAGTAAACTTATTCTGATGTATTGACTTATATATTAAAGCACATGAAAAATAATTTATTTTAATTTCAACTTAAGTGTGTTGACATTTGTTAATGTATTTTAAATGTGCTTAGTCTTTAATAAATACTGTGTGCATTAATACACTTGAAAATTATTTTTCTTTTGAATTTCAATACACTTGCTTATACAGTGTATACAACTTATTGTTGAAATTTTTATCACCAGCTCCTGCTCTAAACTCGACTAGTGTCAGTTTTCTACATAATATTTGACATAAAATGTTTTTGTTTTTTTTTACGGAGTGCTGTATTTGTGATACGCAACAGTGCTGTACTTTACATATGTGTATAATACTTTTAATATCATTGTTGTTCTAAGTTGATTAAACATTTAATTGCAAGCAAAAGTTTAACAGATCTAAAAATTAATTTGAATTCATATTCAGTTAAAATACATTTAATTTTAATCAGACTAAACTATAAAATAATTGAATTTCAGTTAGGTGAATGTGTCAAGTTCTGTAAACTTATAGTCTAACTACAACAATGAATTAGAAAAACTTCAACTTGAACAAATTTAATCATGCACGTATTATAGCCTATAAACTTTTTGTTTAATACGCATGCGCAAAAATACTACGTCATGACGGCGCACTACTTCACCAGAGTTTGAAAAATGCACCTTCAGCCATCTTTCTGTGATCGCGATGCGTGAGGCAACTTTGCTGATCAAAGAATATGGCGGCATTTTAATGCCATTAATGACCGAGCGCACAATTGATGCTGCGCGCGCGTAAATCACTCCGCGAGAGTAACAGATCTGCACGCGAGGAAACGGGAGCCCGCAAGCTCATTTTAAACCCGCGCGCGCGCTACATCTCCTCTGCGCGCAATCAAGCCCTCGCGTGCTCGGACAAGATTCGCAGCACGCGCGTCATCATTCCCCACATCGCACGAAACTTTTGATTTTTGTCAGTCGTGGGGCGGGACTTTACTTATTTCAGTTAACCTCAAATGTCATCGGTCAATTCAGTTTTTCCAGAAGTCTGTTTTGATTGGACGCCTGTTGTAAAATGATTAGACATGGCTTGGACCAGTGAAAAAAATACTATAGTAATTTATAGTAAATACTATAGTGTTTTTGAACATAGTATAGTATAGTACTTTTATTTGCTGTGTAATTCTATAGTTGTTGAGGGTAATATAAACAAATTACCCAAATACTATGTTTTCTACAACTATAGGGTATATTACTACAATATACACTAGAGTTTACTGTAGTAAAAACTAAAGTAGCCTATACAGTATTTATTACAGTTTATCAGTTCATCATAGTTAATACACTGTATACTGAAGCATTATTAACAAAGTGTTGTAAATAGTTAATGTTACAGTATACTACACTTTACTATAGTATGGTCCAAAAACTAAGTATTTACTTTATTATGCAAGTGAGTTAAACTTTATTTATGACTGATTGATTGCATTATTATTATTAATGTCCTTTTAGATACTAATTAACTTGATTTATATTTTTTGGAGCTGTAGCTGCTGGGGAAAAATGAGAACACATAGTATTCACCGCTACATCATTATACTTCCACTAAACAGTATCTGTTTACCCATGATAGTATACAAAAACAACAACAAAAAAACGAAATATGTCTTAGATATAAAGATTTCTAAATTGGGTTTCGGGGGTATGATCATTCATATTGACTGTATTTAACTTTAACTGCAACCTTTCAACAGGTGAATGCTGAAACCATTTTATCTGTATTTAATGGAAAATATATTAACCTGATAATATATTAACTGACAAAGAATGATAACAAAAAGCTTACACAACAACTCTTGCTGATATGAACAAGTATGTACTTTATCCAAGCCAATGAAGCAATTCTGGATTAGAATCAAGTTAAACTATTTAATTGACACTTTTGAATTTCTGTAGTTTCAGACTGACAAATTTTGGCTGGGTAAACAATCTGTTTAGTGGAAGTATAGTGGTAATGTAGCGGTGAACTACACAAATATAATATGTGTTCTCTTATTCCCCAGCAGCTACAGCTCCATAAAAATAATATAAACAAGTTAATTTTGGTAGGCCATATTATAATAATAATGCAATCAACAGTTAATAAATAAAGTTTAACTCACTTGCATCTGGTCCATTGATGAAGCCATGTCTACGTTTTACAACAGACGTCATCAAAACAGACTTCGGAAAAACTGAATTGACCAATGACATTTACTTACACTGAAATAAGTAAAGTCCTGCCCCCACTGACAAAAATCAAAAGTTTCGCGCGAGCGAAAAAAATGAGCGCGAGTGTGGGGAATGATGACGCGCGTGCTGCGAGTCTTCCGAGCAGCGAGGGCTTGATCTGCGCGCAGAGGAGATTCTGCGCGCGCGCGGGTTTAAAATGAGCTCGCGGGCTCCCGTTTCCTCGCGTCGCGATCCTCTGCGGAAGTGATTTACTGCGCGGCAACAATTTGCGCTGCATTAATGGCATTAAAATGCCGCCATAAAAGAAGAAGAAAACAAAGGAGCGCACGTTTGGATGACTGCAGATGAGACGTTATGTACTACAAATAAAGAAGCAAGTAAGTATCTTGATATATGCTCTCTTTATTTTTATTTTTTTCACCGGAACATAGCAGTTCTTATGAGTGTAACTTATTTAGTTTAATCGCAATATGGAGGTGAATTAATCATGTTTCCTGTAATTTATTTATGATTGCATTATAATATGAACGTGGTCGCGTGTGTGGGCGTGTTCAAAGAATTTGGCTGCTGAAAATATAATATTTTAATTGAACTCTGACTTTTTAAATCATTTTAAATGACTTTAAGTTAAATTTGCAGAACTAATATAGTTACTTATTTTGTACAGCATAACCTTTTGAGTTTGCCTTAATGCCACAATGTGTAGCCCATTTTTTACAATCATATTTTTTTTTTACATTTTTTTCTCTGCTTAAGGTGTCTGAGCCCATATTACAATAAATAAATAAAAATAAAAACTAATGCTGTTTCAGTGTTGTTGAATGACACAAACATTTAAAGAAATGTTTTATAAAGACTGTAAAAATCTTATTAACTTACTAAACTAGTACTTAAAAAGATCCTTAAACAATGTTTCACAGACCACAATGTGATTTTACCTGTTCAATTTACTCACCTTGGCTGTGACATGTTTTGTTCTGTGCTCTCCTGCATCAGTCCTGGGTGTCTGGTAGCTGTAAACAGTGAGAGATCTTGAGGCAGACGCGACGCTAGTAGGAGCTAAGAGACGCGCTCCATTATGGGCAATAAGAGCGAATAAAATATAAGTTGACAAATTGTGCAGTCCTGCTCTTATTTATGTATCCGTTTGCTCTCATGTGTCACTCAGAGTGTCTGGTACCTGTAAACAGTGAGAGATCTTGAGGCAGGCGCGACGCGAGTAGGAGCCACGAGACGCGCTCTATTATGGGCAAGAGCGAATAAAATATAAGTTGACAAATTGTGCAATCCTGCTCTTATTTATGTATCCGTTTGCTCTCATGTGTCAATCAGAGTGTCTGGTACCTGTAAACAGTGAGAGATCTTGATGCAGGCGCGACGCTAGTAGGAGCTAAGAGACGCGCTCCATTATGGGCAATAAGAGCGAATAAAATATTAAGTTAAGATGATAAATAGGTGCATAAGAGCAGGATTGCACTGTTTGCACGCATTCATCAATCGGCATATATCATATATGCATCATATAACCCTGGCAGGTCCCGAAGCAGGCGCGTATAACCCTGGCAGGTCCCGAGGCAGGCGCGCATAACCGTGGCAGGTCCCGAGGCAGGCGCGTATAACCCTGGCAGGTCCCGAGGCAGGCGCGCATAACCGTGGCAGGTCCCGAGGCAGGCGCGTATAACCCTGGCAGGTCCCGAGGCAGGCGCGCATAACCGTGGCAGGTCCCGAGGCAGGCGCGTATAACCCTGGCAGGTCCCGAAGCAGGCGCGTATAACCCTGGCAGGTCCCGAGGCAGGCGCGCATAACCGTGGCAGGTCCCCCTTCCACGTATTAAAGATTTTACTCCTACTGCAGCGCTGCCCAGGCTCTGTCCGCCTGTCAGCGCTGTGACACCGGCAACGGTAAATGGCAGTGAGCCCAGCCCACACATCAGAGAAGTGTCAGCTCTTATTTTGAAATGGGCTTATTGAGGGGGCGTGACATCACATTGAAGCAATACCCCTGATTGGCTGACTACACGTGTGGATCGTAGTCACACACTCTGCGGAAAGATAGTGCCAAAAAGATCTGTAGACGTGTGGAGAGGGATCTGTGAATGCCCAGTGATCTGCAAACACAGATTCAACACTTGCATGCTGAGCTTTGCACAGAATGTGTACGAATGTCTTTTTACAGTGGTTTGAAAATACAAGTTAGACCATGTTTGTTTGCAAATTGTGAGGAGGGCATTTGTAGATTTTTTAATGGAAAAAACAGCGAAACAGCTGTGCCAAAATTCGGAAATCAAATGCAACACAATCTACAAATAAAAAATGACCCTCATGCGCAGACAAATCACTTTGCATTTATTCAAATTCTGGTTGTCAAGTACAAGTCACTGATTTCTATTTGTGAATCATGAAGAGTCTGTTTGTGGATTTTTTATCTATTTGTAGATTGTTTTACATTTGCGGATCATGAGGAATTTGTTTGCAGATTTGGAATCTATTTACAGATTGTGTTTTACATTTGCAGATTTTAAATTTATTTGTAGATCTTGTTTTGTGTTTACAAATTGTAATATGCATTTTTGACTCATAGTCTCTTCATTTTCAATGATTATGGCATTATTTTGTCACAACAGCGAAACAATAGTGTCAGAATTATGAAAACAAATGTGACACAATCTACAAACAGAACATGATCTTCATCTGCAAACAAGTCACTTTACATTCATTCAAATTCTGGTTTTCAAGTACAAGTCACTGATTTCTATTTGTGAATCAGGATGTGTTTATTTGTGGATTTTTAATCTTTTTGTAGATCATGCTTTATATTTGTGGATCACAAAGAGTTTGTTTGAGGACTTTGTATCTATTTGTAGATCTTGTTTTACATTTGCGGATCATGAGGACTTTGTTTGCGGATTTTTTATCTATTTGTAGATTGTGTTTTGTGTTTACAAGTTCTAATATCTATTTGTGACTTTTAGTCTGTCCATTTTCAATGGTTTTGGCATCAATTTACCCCCATATTGATAGTCTGAGGATCATCAATATCAACAGAGAAACTGCTGAAAACACTCTTTATTTCATGTCAATAGTTCCTGTTTTCACCTCATTTATTATGCTGATGTCTTCAGATCTGCTGTAAATTGACACTTAAAGCTCGTTTCATTGCCGTCAACAGACTGAGGGGATTTGATGACCTCAAATATGTACAATTATTTTTGTCTTTGTGCTTTTAACTGTTTTTCTTACCATTATCCATATTTGGAATAATTTTGTTACATTTTATTCTGTTATCATTTAATACAAAAACAAACCCTGTAACTGATATATATATATTTTTTTTTGGCAGATCAGTTCCTCCCACACTGGGATTCATCATCAGTGAAGCTCCTCCCACAGCAGTCACATCATCAGTGAAGCTCCTCCCACTGCAGTTCTCTAATAAATGCAGGAATATTCCCATCAGAGAGCACTCACTGAAGCACCAGGAAGAGCTGAAAACTGCAAAGAACATGAGTGAGTTTATTAAGGAGGACAGTGAGAACACGAGTGATCCAGAACCCTGCAGAATGAAACACACTGAAGATACTGAAGAACAAAGAGGTTGGTGTTTATTCCTCATTCATTCATGATGCTGAACAACATTCATGTTAGAAAGATTCAAGCACTTCTGCACATTTAGACAGTTAAAGTTCTTTCCTAACAGAAATTTCCTAAAGGGAAGTTTTGAGAAACTTCATACTGATTGTCAACATCAGATCCAACTAAATATTTACGTATTTTCCATTTGTTTCATATCAGCTTCACAGTTTGCAAAAGTGTTTCCAGAATTTAGGCATTTTCAATACAGTTTTCAACACTGTTATTTTTAAGAATAAACTGTAAACACCAAAATGTATGAAATAAATGAACTTTCCAGAATGGCTGACAGGGTTGTGAGTGTAACTTGAGCAAAATCTCTTCTTACAGTAACTTTGGTAACAGGGTTGATGAATGCAGTCATTCATTTGTGTAAAAACTGAGACAATGGATTGAGATTATTTTCTTGTCCTCCCATCATGCTCTAGAAAGAGCCCAGATGATGTCACTTCCTGGGCGTTTTTGAAAGGAGGAAAATCATGTCAGAAGTAACAGGGTTGAGTGAATCATGTAGGACACTGATAATAACACATTTAAAGATGCAGTCAGTCTAGACTTTGAGCATGTGAACTTTATACAGAGACGGCAACGGTCGAGATAAGACATGATATATTTTTAAAAACATAAATAACAAATAATAATCACTCCAAATTTTAAAATATACAATCTACTCCACTTTACTGCAAACTTCACTTGATCTTGTGTTTCTAGTGTCTTACATTCACATGCGTATGAAAGGAAGTCAGTGGAAGGAGAAGTCTGCTGTGAACAGCCCTTAATAATTACACAGTTTTAGGAAAATAAATTAAATATCAATCTAAATGTTGATGTCAAAATATGGCTGTTAATATCACATTAGATCACATTTTGACACAGTCTCCTCTGATAACAGATCATTCTAAATTATAATGTTGATATGCATTTCCTGTAAAGCTACTTTGAAACGGTGTATTGTGAAAAAGCGCTATACATATAAGTGTGAATTGAAAATTGATAATTTTGTCTTTGATCAAATATATTTAATAGTTTTCACTACAGAAACATGCTCTAACGTTTTAAATATAAAAATTGTGTAAGACTTGATTTTCCTGCTAAAACAAAAGCTGAGATCAAACACCCTACAATAAAACAATAAAACACCCCCTGGGGAGAAAGAGAAAGAGCTCAGGACACGCCTTGACCAAACTTTTCTCCTCGTTTATCTGTGCAAAATAAAATGTTATACTTGATTCATTCTGGACTCTGCATCAAAATGATCTGAATATTTGAAAGCAGTTGTCTATCACAGCAAGTCTCAATTTTATGACCTTTCACTTCATATTTCTCTTTCGATTATTTTGATGTTCTGAAAATTATTTTTTTTCTCTCTCATTTCAGACCTGATGGAAGAAAGCAATGAGAGTGAAGAACTAAAGACATTTCTAAAGAAAAGAGCCAAGAAATCTTTCACCTGCACTCAGTGTGGAAAGAGTTTCTCAACCAAACAACATCTTGAGTATCACATGAGAGTTCATACAGGAGAGAAGCCGTTCACATGTGATCAGTGTGGGAAGAGCTACAGTCAATCATCACACCTTAAAGAACACACGAGGATCCACACCGGAGAGAAGCCGTTCACATGTGATCAATGTGGGAAGAGTTTCTCAACCAAACAACATCTTAAGGATCACATGAGAGTTCATACAGGAGAGAAGCCGTTCACATGTGATCAGTGTGGGAAGAGCTACAGTCAATCATCACACCTTAAAGGACACATGACGATCCACACCGGAGTGAGACTGTTCACGTGTGATCAATGTGACAAAACATTTCGTGTGAAATCAACCTTAAAGAGACACCTGAGAGTTCATACAAAGGAGAAGCCACATTCATGTTCTGTGTGTGGAAAGAGTTTTTCACTGCTGCAATATTTACATAAACATGAGAAAACACACACTGGTGTGAGAGAGTACATGTGCTTTGAGTGTGAGAAGACTTTTACTACAGCAAACCATTTAAAACGTCATGAGAGGATCCACACTGGAGAAAAACCATAAAAGTGTTCACACTGTGACAAGAGATTCAGTCAGTCATCATCTCTGAAAACACATGAGAGGATCCACAGCAGAAAGAAGCTGCACATGTGTGATCAGTGTGGAAAGAGTTTCTCTATTAAAAACCACCTGAAGATACACATGAAGATCCATGCAGTGAAGGGCCACTTCTCCACAGTCTGAAATCATAAGTAGTTCACTTTGTGCTGAGCAATCATGCCTCTTCTGTGAAAGGTAGACAAATCTCTCCTCTCTACCTATAGTTGGCGCTGTTGCTCTGTGGCTGCTGTTGAATTATCCAGGTTGTGGATGAGGAGAGACCTTGAAATGTCTCATTCATTCAATCATTCATTCATTCATAGATAGCCGTTTCTCAATATGTGCTCTTGTCTGTACTTGTGTGAAACGTCATCAGTCTCTGCCCAAGTACTGTTCCAATTCAAAATTCACATCTAGCCAAGAACAGTTCAAATCCTTGGATGTGTTCTTGATCCGCCCCTTTTATCGAGGATGCATCGAGAGGTGACTTGTGCGGACTTGAGACAGCCAGGTATCCCAGACTGCATCGCGCACTAACTAACAAGCGTCAGTAGTAAAGCAGAAAACCTGTGTAATTTAAACATATTACTGTTATTATGCCATGATATGTAGAATTAAAAGTGTTCAGGCATGTAGGAATGTACTGGTTTAAAGCTCAAATTTGTGGTTTATTGATAAAAAGAAGCACCTATTTGGAGTTGTGAGATCCAGGCAATCACCGGGCGCTCAGCGCTCATGTACCCCACCGAGAACAGCCTAACCTCAGCTAATCCTTCTGACGTTTGGCTCTGACGCTGGTTGGTTTGGTTGATGCTGGCCCTGATGTCTCTGTAGTGGTTAAAGATAATATAATTCATCTTTTGTAAATCTAATGGGTGATCTTTGGTCTCATAAATCTATAATTTGTTAAACTAAAAGTTTAATCTCATAACTTTATATAGTTAGGCATTATAGTTTACTGTTGTAGCCTACTAGAGCGCTGGTTTTGTATGTTTGACTGAATTGTTTGGTTTATTTTTTATAGTAGCTTCTTATACCTTTTGCTTATACTTTTATAATGAGTATTTGGATATTGTTGGCCATTAAAACTGAAATTTAACAAAAAGAGTCAGGGGTGTGTATTATATTTGCAGACTATATGCATACAGCCACATATGTTTAATATTTTTAAAATGGAAATGAAAAGAGGAAGAACTGCTTTATAGTTCGTTTGGTAATAACTATCCATGCAGTGAAGACTGTAACACTCTGCCTAAATAAGGCAGGCTACGCAAATAAAGTTTGTTCTTTTCCCTCCTAAAACTGTTTGAATGAGTGCAGATACAACAAATAACCACAAAACACAGAATAAATGCCAACCCAGAGTGTATTATACAAGATGAAACAGAAAAGCAATATATAAAAATGTATACAGTGGTGTGAAAGTGTTTGCCCCCTTCCTGATTTTTTTTTATTTTTTTGCATGTTTGTCACACTTTAATGTTTAAGATCATCAAACTAATTTAAATATGAATCAAAGATAACACAAGTAAGCACAACATGTAGTTTTTATTATGAAGGGAAAACAAAATCCAAACCCACATGGCCCTGTGTGAAAAAGTGCATGCCCCCGCTGTTAAAACATAACTTAACTGTGGTTTATCACACATGAGTTCAGTTTCTCTAGCCACATCCAGGCCTGATTCCTGACAAAAGTGAAGTAGACCAAAAATCCTCAAAAGCTACACATCATGTTGCGATCCAAAGAAATTCAGGAACAAATGTGAAAGAAAGTAATTGAGATCTATCAGTCAAAGGTTATAAAGCCATTTCTAAAGCGTTGGGACTCCAGCGAACCACAGTGAGAGCCATTATCCACAAATGGTGAAAACATGGAACAGTGGTGAACCTTCCCAGGAGTGGCCGG
Source organism: Megalobrama amblycephala (assembly GCF_018812025.1). NCBI lineage: Eukaryota > Metazoa > Chordata > Actinopteri > Cypriniformes > Xenocyprididae > Megalobrama > Megalobrama amblycephala. Next base: position 20,297,915 of record NC_063044.1, read on the forward strand.
CCGACCAAGATTAGCCCAAGAGCACAGCGACGACTCATCCAAGAGGTCACAAATCACCCCACAACAACATTCAAAGAACTGCAGACCTCACTTGCCTCAGTTAAGGTCAGTGTTCATGACTCCACCATGAGAAAGGTACTGGGCAAAAATGGCCTGCATGGCAGAGTTACAAGACAAAACCGCTGCTGAGCAAAAAGAACATAAAGGCTCGTCTCAGTTTTGCCAGAAAAACTTCTTGATGATCCCCAAGACTTTTGGGAAAATACTAACGAGACAAAAGTTGAACTTTTTGGAAGGCGTGTGTCCCATTACGTCTGGCATAAAAGTAACACAGCATATCAGAAAAAGAACATCATACCAACAGTAAAATATGGTGGTGGTAGTGTGATGGTCTGGGGCTGTTTTGCTGCTTAAGGACCTGGAAGACTTGCTGTGATAAAAGGAACCATGAATTCTGCTGTCTACCAAAAAATCCTGAAGGACAATGTCCAGCCATCTGTTTGTGACCTCAAGCTGAAGCGAACTTGGGTTCTGCGGCAGGACAATGATCCAAAACACACCAGCAAGTCCACCTCTGAATGGCTGGAAAAAAAACAAAATGAAGACTTTGGAGTGGCCTAGTCAAAGTCCTGACCTCAGTCCTATTGAGATGCTGTGGCATGACCTTAAAAAGGCAGTTCATGCTCGAAAACCCTCCAATGTGGCTGAATTACAACAGTTCTGCAAAGATGAGTGGGCTAAAAATCCTCCACAGCGCTGTAACAGACTCATTGCAAGTTATCACAAACGCTTGATTGCAGTTGTTGCTGCTAAGGGTGGCCCAACCAGTTATTAGGTTTAGGGGTCAAGCACTTTTTCACACAGGGCCATGAGGGTTTGGATTTTGCTTTCCCTTCATAATAAAAACCTTCATTTAAATACTGCATGTTGTGTTTGTGTTATCTTTGATTAATACTTATATTTGTTTGATGATCTAAAACATTAAATTAAAAAAAAAAAATTAAAAAATCAGGAAGGGGGCAAGTACGTTTTTCACACCACTGTATGTGTGTGTGCAAGATTGTCCTTTTAAGTCGTTTTGAGTTTGGGAGCATGTTGAGGAACAGCACTGTCCTGTGACGAAGTCCAAGGCAAAATAATTCCACCAGATTGGATATTTCCACAAGGATAAAAAAACAGTTACAGACAAAAACAGGGAGTGAGAATGGCGCAATCGCGTTTAATTATCCAAAGAGAGTATTTTGAGTGTTGCTCCAGAACGCCGGTAAATCCCCTTCTTTTATGGGAAATGATTACATGATTACATTATAGGGATTCCCTGATGCGTTGTGGCGGAACTATCGCGAGACAAAAAAATGGAACACAAACACTTGACGGGGCAACAGAAAGACAGGGGAACACATTTATTCCCAGACAGCTGACATATATAATAAATCCCTAATAAAGTGTCCATAATAACACTTCAGATTAACCGCGTTAAATACATCAGTTTTAGATGGGATGTCTCAGCACACAGTGTAATTTATTGGCCCTGTTTTGCTCTTTACTTCAGCTGGTACTCCCACTTGGGCATTCGCTTGGACCTGGAAAGAGCATGGACACACAAGTCATAGTGACTCCTTAAAATAGTTTAAAACAGATCATAAATGCATTCATTCATTCATTCAAGTGTAGGGAGATTTAGAAGTACTAGAAAGTTAAATGCCCTCTCTGAGCAGTGGCAGCTAATAGCGTCAGCGTTCACTCGTAAGTCATGGATTTCTCCTTTGTTGAATGAAGAAACGATGACAAACTTGCATGGTTAGTGTGACTCTTGTAGTAGGGAAGAGTTCTTTCTCTCTTCTAGGTAGGCACATGGGGTGCAGGTTGAGGCCTGGCCATGGAGCACCCAGCAGATGTGGAGTGTTGGCCGGAGGAGGCAAGAGAGAGGAAGGGGGAGCTGTGTGTCACTATTTAAAGTCTGGGAGAAGTTACACCTCTTAGGGTCAACCTGATCAATAAGTAAATTCCTCTGTGGGGGAGTTTATGGCTCTTGTTTTTAAGCATGATTAAACTGGGCCTGGGATTGTGTTCATTTATACTCCAGTTAATACAGCAAACACAAACTGCATCCTATGAGGAAGTTATACATGAAAGTGTAAGTCATGAAATGAGCATTAATTTGACTGGATACACATATGTGTCAGTACAATATATATGAGGTTACATGAACTAGTAGTTCGCACATAAGTCATGCATAAAACAAAATACAAAAAAAAGACACTTTACAAGACAGTTATAATTATATGCTCAATGTCCTGGGGTGCATGTTCATTTATAGAACAGTTTGTCTATAAATTGAGGCGTGGCCTCAATTTTCCCTATGGCCTAGTGATTCAAAGTTAGTTTAATGGCTACAAAAACGACTGGTTTGGACTACAACGAGCTTCTTCCCGGGTTGGTGACATCATAAACCCTGTTAAACACGCCCCTGGGAACACGCAACAAAGTGGCCAAGGCCATATGGCATAGCATATGGAAGCAGAAGAGTTGTGTACACCGGACACGAGCGGCGCAACAAAAGATATAGAACCCATTATAATCTGTGATATTTTCTACACTGGATGCGGCGCTGAAGACAGCTTCCAGAATGTACATGAGTTCAATGCTGGATTTGCACAAAGGCTTTTAATAAAAGATGGAGCAGTTCCCACTTTAAAAGCAGAAGCTTCTGTTTATTGGCCCAAACTGTATGTTTTATTGTTTGTACATGTCTTTTAAACGTATAGTTCTGTTGCTATTTTTGGTTGCATCAAGGACGTAAACAAAGACCAACATGTTTTTGCTTAGCTAGCCAGTTAGCTAAATTCTACAAATACCAACAAACTTCTCTGTTCATAGACAAACAGTTGTTCATACTATAAATTAAATGCTACCTTTACAAAAATGCTACTGCTCAGTCATGCATTCGGCTATAGTATAGCTTTAGTCAGGATAAAACTGTATATTGAAAGCTAACAAACAGCAGTGACAGCATCTAAACACTTTGACACAAATGCTAAGTCAAGTCAAGTCACCTTTATTTATATAGCGCTTTTTACAATGCAGATTGTGTCAAAGCAGCTTTACATTGATAACTGGTACATAATTTTGGCTGCATGGCAGCTCATAAGGAATAGTGTCAGTGCAGGCAGATCAGAAGCACTGTTGAATATCAAATGTCAAGTCAAATGTCAAGTGTCCCCAACTAAGCAAGCCAAAGGCGACAGCGGCAAGGAACCCAAACTCCAACAGGTGACATCAGGTGGCAAACAAGTGGCAAATAGGTGTTAAATGGAGAAAAAAACCTTGGGAGAAACCAGGCTTAGTCGAGGGGCCAGTTCTCCTCTGGCGAACAGTGCTTTGTTATGAATCAGGTTGCTATCATAAGTCTTATAGGATCGCAGCAATCAAAGTATTTATTTCAGTTCCATCCAGTTGAGGATCGTATTCATCACGCCGGTATGGACGGTTTGTTGAGGAACTGTGCTACTGGCTGTCGTGTCCCTGAGGCCTTCACAATGGACGATTTAGTTGACTTGATCTCTGTTGATACTTCAGGGCTCGTGTCCAGTTGAGGATCGTATTCATCACGCCGGTATGGACGGTCTGTTGAGGAACTGTGCTACTGGCTGTTGTGTTGATGATGTCTTCACAATGGATGAGCTAAATGAAATGCCATTCATAAATGTCCTTTAAAAGCAGTGATTGCAGAGGTTCTGCTCACATGTTTTAAAAAAATTTAACATTTTTGATAAGTTCAAAAGCAGAGGTGGGACAAAGTCATTGTTATGCAAGTCACAAGTAAGTCTCAAGTCTTTGCCCTCGAGTCCCGAGTCAAGTCGAGTCAAAGATGAGGCAAGTCCCGAGTCGAGTCAAAAGTCAAAGCCAACAAGTCTCAAGTCGAGTCCAAAGTCCAACCATTTTAGTTTCGAGTCATTTCAAGTCCTCTTACCACAGAAATAAAATTTATACTAATCATGTATGTCTGTAAGATTTGTATTTATTTAAACCTCTTTTTATACAATGACATTAATCAAATACAGTAAAAAACAAAACATTTACATTTTCACAAAAAATGCTTGTATTTTAACTGCATATTGCACTAGAACAATGCACAGCAGATTCAGTCCTGTATTGTATTGACCTCATATTGCAAAACAGTTTAACTTTCAAATAGACATGGGTCCTTTTAGCCTAAACTTAGGGCTAACTTAAACATGTCATCAATAAAATAAGGTGACCAGATTTCTGAAATGGAAACCGGGGACATTTCCTATTTGAGTGGTCAAAATATCACCAAAATCTCATTTGTTATTAACTATTAATAAAAAACGGGGACAATACATTTTGGAAGGTTTTTGTTTTTTAATTGTTCACTGTAAACCCTAATAAGTTGAGACTACTCAAATGATTTGAGGAAAGTGATTCCCTCAGTTCAATTGAGTAATGGGGTAATGTGGTCTTTTCACTGAATTAACTTAAATAGTTAAGTACAGATAATTTGAAAGGTAAATATGGGTTCCCTATATCATTACATTAGTAATAATTATTAATTAATTTTATTATTAGGATTTTTGGTCTGGTTTTAATACAATTCACCAAAAAACTATTACACTACTAACCAGGCCTAACTAAAAAAAAGTATTACACTATTTTGAAAAATCACATTACAAAATTAAAACAACATAAATATGAGATAAGATAAATAAAATGGCATTTAACAAATATTTTTAACATTTATTATTGAATGTAATATTTTCATTTTCATGAGCTGTACAGAAATTACAACTTTTTAAACGTTTAACTATTATTTTGCATTTTAGACTCATTTTAAACACTAAGTAAGTTGCAAGTGTATTATTATTTTATTATAATTGTTTTATTTATTCATATCTGAGTGTACCTTCACCTCGTGATACAGTTAAGACGTGTGTGGAAATTGCTGCTTTGTGACTGAGGACGTTTAAATTGTCCAAAACAATCCAGCACCCTGTTGAAGCCCTGTTATAAAACACAAAACCGTATTACTTTAACATGAATAGTTAGTATGTTACTACCTTAAAAGTTGAAACCAATAGCGATGTTTCTTTTGATAATTGATGATTATGGCGCTCTGCTCTGGTCCAGGTTACGTTCTTCATGAAGTAACGGGCGCGCGCGCGACCAAGTGTAGCAGTGACAGTGTAGCTGCACGGCCCCCTCTGTTGGTGAATATAATTACTACACGATTGCTCCGATAACCAACAGGCTGCTGTGTGTTGGTCGGGCTTTTTTGCAATGTATTTGCGGATTATTTTGAACGAGCTATAAAACGGGGACATTTCCGGGGACTGCTCAATGTGCCTGCTTAGATGCTGTCGAATCAAACCAACGTGGGACTACAGTGATTGGATGTGGTGCAGGCAGCGCGCGTGCTCTCTGCATGCATACAGGTGGTGCACATTTTTTTCACAGATGCAGATATCTGTGAAAAAAAATTTTTCCACAGGTTTTCATGGGAAGTAGCAAGTCTTCTCGAGTCAAAAGGCGCAAGTCCAAGTGAAGTCACGAGTCATTGATGTTAAAGTCCAAGTCGAGTTGCAAGTCTTTGTACATTTTGTCGAGTCGAGTCTGAAGTCATCAAATTCATGACTCGAGTCTGACTCGAGTCCAAGTCACATGACTCGAGTCCACACCTCTGTTCAAAAGACCCTCGAAGAGTTACTTATGACATGTTCTGGCCGACACACTGCTTATGCTGGGTTCACACTAAACGATTTTAGCCCAGTTTTCAGCTCGCCATGTTTTTCAGAGGGGAATCACAGCTCACTCATGTGACAGATCGTGTAGAGTGAACTGCTTAAAACTAGATATTTAGCATGTTTAATATCTGGACCTGTCGGAGTCTAAATCCTGTGTTGGGTATCGTTTTAATTTTAGCGATTTCGATTCCACTTATCGATTCCCAGTTTCGATTCCAATGTAGTAAAAAAACAACAAACAACAAAAGTCAAACATTAATATATCAAACATGTTTAACATGTTTATTTTCTGTGCCATTAGTTTCAGCTCAAATAACAAACAAAAACCAGCACTGCCACTGGGCTACATAAGAACTGAGCTGCTCAGCTACACATGCTCAAAAAATGTAACGTAAATTTCGTAATTTAACTTTAATTTAAGTTGTACTTCGGGTTGAGTGCCGTGTGCAGAAGCACCCCCTTTTAAATTGACGGAATTCCGTTGCCTTCCATCTCTCAAGCTCATCCAGGCCTCGAGGGGTGCAAGAAAAGATGGAGGGTATTTGACTACGGATTTGAAGCAGCCTAGAGCTCACTTGTTGTTTTGGTAAGCGGAGAGCCTGACTCTTCTTTCTCCACAGGTCCAACAGAGAAGAAGCCTCTTCATCACCCCCAAGCATGCCTGATGCATGTAATCGATTGAGAAGCTTTTTATCATGTCAATGGGCAGCTGGATAAGTGGAGTATTGCCATTGTGATGCTCAGGCTGAACTTGGCTCCTAAATGAAGCATCTGTGCGTAAGGTGATGTTTTCTGTGGTTGGATATGTTACTTTACTAAACCATTGACCTTTCTGGTCACATTTATTACAGCCATAGTACCCAGAGCACAGCTTTGTGCTCGTATAAAGGCTTTTGCTGGAGCATCACACACAATGCAGAGAACACTGATAGTGAAATTTCTCTCCCTATACTGAAGGCCACTAGATCTTTGAGGTCTGCTATAACAGAATCTAGGAAGGTCATATTGGTGGGTTTCTTGTTTCCGCATGTTAACTTTGCTGGAAAAACGATGATGGGCTTGAGGTGGATAGCACAGAGCACAGGCCACATAACTTTAACTGAGCTCTTGAACAATGGCAGGCCATCAATACTGAATGACACATTAATTGTGTCATGGTCCAGAATCTCTTCAGCAGGGTACTTCTCCAGGTTGTTCAGCAACTGTTGACGCAGTGGGTAATGCAAATACTCCATGCCACATTTCTGCATTGTGGGTATTTGCCTAGGTGTTTTCAGCAGACTTCGAGCAGAGGATGGAAGATGAGTATGGCCATGTTTCTGTAAAATCTTCAACAGATTGTCAACGGCATTGTTCTTTACTTGGAACTGAGAAGTCCAGGAGGCCAGGTCTGTTGCCAGGGATAAGCTGGCCATGCTGTCTTTCTGGTCAGATGCATCATCTTTATTATACGGTCCATGATTTCCTCCAAGTCATCCTCCCAGTCAGTTTCTTCCAAAGGACAGAATGCTTCAGAGGGCATTGGAGATGTTCATTTTGTCCTCCATGGAACGTAAGGTATCACCTGCATCCCATTGACCTTCTGTGACTGTTTCAGTGTGATATTCCAGAGTATCCAATGCAGTGCTATTTTTTGAAGATATCTTTTGAAGAACACGTTTAGGTCCTCTCCAAGATCTTAGACGGGCTACAAGCTCAGGTAGGACAACCTATTTTTTTTTAAAAAATTGGTGAAAAAAGTGTCTCCCAAAGTTCTACGTCAGGCATGACACGCACAATTGCTAGGCTTTTGGTCGTCCAAACAACAAAGTCACAGAACTGTGACTCAGTGACAAAGATCTGAGTTTGTACCTGTTTGTAGTACTTGTGGGTCTGCTTCAACTCCATCCTTCCTTCTGTGAACTGCAGACAAAACTCCTTGTCAGTACATGCCTGCAGAATGTTATGGTCCTAGTGCTTAAAAGGGCATTTAATCTCCACACATCCTTTCCCGCAACATGCACAATGCACAAGTGCATCAGGAGTTGCACCTATTTCAGGGAAAGAAGGGTTGATTATGAATCCACAGTGTTCCACTTTCATGTCCCTGTGCCGCAGCTCTGTCTGTGTGATGTAGGAGGCCCTTGCCGTATCCTCTTTTTCTCTCCCCCATTTAATGGCCTCTGGGCCATTGTCAGTCTGTCTCAGTGAAGGTTTCTGTGGATAGCACACCTTCTCCACAGTTGACTTTGCTGGTCTGGTTATGGAGGTGGAGACAACAGCGAGTATGATGGAGGCGGTTATCCTTCCAGCCCGTGTGCTGTGCCATATTTCTGACTTGTGCTGCTGTCTTGTGTTCTTTTCCAGTGCAGCTGCCTCTGTGGCTGTCACTGCCACAAGGTGTGTCAGGCCCTCACAGTGTTGAAGCAGGACAGACAAGTCACAGCTATCCATTCGTGGATCGCGAAGACGCAGCAGTGACTTCGGCAGGACACATGGCTGAATGGGATCAGCATAGAGGTGGCAGAATTCCTCCATTACAGAGCACAGTCCGGACCTGTGTGCATGCATGAGTTCTGTGAGGGGTTTTAAATCGGCAAGTGTTTTCTGTGGTAAACATGTGCCACCTGAGCGGGTCCGGATCTTGGGTGCTGTGCTGGTGTCTCTACAGACTGACTGATCAAGTGCCTTTTTTTCGGGCTGAGCTTGTTGTAAAGTCAATATTATGTCCAGGCACTCCCTGCACTTTGGTTATATTGGAGGGCATCACCCAGTATGCTTCAACATCTGTTGGAGTCACATTTCCACGTAGACGCACAGCTGTATCTATCTTGTACAGGAGGGCTGCCACATGTGCGCACTTCTCTGCAACACCAGCCATACAAGTGGAGTGAGCGCTTTCCACTTCCCCACATGCTGTAAGTATGACCCATGGCTGTAGGGGCTTCTGGTTGAGTCGCATGGAGTGATTCACCTAAGACAATAAAAACATTATTAATAGCTTGTAGAGAAATACAAAACAGTACTAGCAAGACACATTTAGCTATCTGATGCATGCAGCCAATCAGGGATAGGAAGTGGGCTGGGGATGGATGGCCTTACCTGCATACTACACTGATTTGTCCACAACACCAGTAAACTCACTCCCTTCATACATACAACACACTGCCCCATTCATCCCTCCCCTCTATCTTAATGCAGCCCTTATCATGCGTGTCTCAGGCTGTACCAACAAAATGTCTTAAGCCTTGTATTTTTTAAATAAGTTATATTAATAAAGTAAATGCACAGAACCAGTTTATTTGTAGTGTACTGACAATAGTTTTATATAATTATTTATTAATTAAATTAATCAAAAGACGAAAAGGCCTTGAGATGTGTTTGGTAACTGTACCTGAATGAATTTTAAATTAATTTGGTATATTTCAGATCAATATATTTGTTTTTCTTAACATTTTAATTAACACTAACTTTCTTCTCATCTTAATTATAAATTTATTTCTTTATAAAATAATACTACCATTAAAACACATTTTCTTTTTTTAATCTAAGTGTAACTTAAAAATAAACAGATTAGAGCTCTGTGTGTGCGTGTGAGTGTGAGAGAGAAAGTGAGAGAGAGAGAGATTTTGGTTGGATGACAGTTGTAGGTTACAGTTTGACAAAAGCACAGATGTTGTGTTTTATTGCGAGTGTACAAATATAATTAAACACTTTGCAGTTTGAATGATATCCTGTATGAACAAAATGACGGAGTATGTTTTTACGATTCCAATGTTCGATCGCGCCCGCGCCTCCCTCTCTCTCTCACACACACACACACACACGCTGGTTTGTTGAATTCTGACTGCAGATAGATGAGAGAGAGAGTGTGGTGCTTAAAACATTAGCATACCTTTGAGCGGACGACAGTTTTCTGCCCCACTTTTACAATCTCCAGGTCCTGGACCCATCCATCTGTGAAAAAGACCTGGGCCTGCTGCAGCGACTTGAAGTTGCTGAAAACTTTGTGTGTGTATGCACTAACACTTAAAATCATGTACTTATATATATATATATATGGATGCTGGAAGTTTGGCAACAGTTTGACGTCCCTTGACCAGTCGCTCTGCTCGTAAGGATCTAGTCCTTTGATTACCTTTATTTTTTCGTCGTATCTAGTCCTTGCGTCAGGATTTAGTTTTTGGCGATATGGTCCTAAAATATTTTCTTTAGCCCGCTGCATTTTGTCGGATAGTATTTTGTTTTTCACGGTAATTGTTAATTATTTTCATGCCAGAACATGTAAACTGGCCAAACATACCCATAATTCTTTGCGTTCTGATGACGTTGCCGCCCAGTTGGTCACATGTCTTAGTGATCTCTATTATACAGTTCAATGTACTGTACCTTTATAATAATTAAATAATTAAATAAATTTATATTCTTCACAGAATATGAGTCAAGGCCAAAGTGTCTGAGTTTTAACAAATAATTAATCATATTATTTTTCTTTTGAAAAAAAATGAAAACGGGTCAAACAGACCCGAACAACATACATAAGTGGCATCACGTTTTTACATGTGGGTAACATAGCTGCGAGAGGTCAAGCAGATTGACAAGAGATTGAGGGGGTCGTGTTCGCTCTTTCAGCCCCCCACCATTTAAACTTGTTCATCCTCAAAGGTAGGTAATGAATAGGCTTATACGTAGTGATATATACATATACTAACGGAACCTGAATAAAAAAGTTAGTTAGCGCCGTCTACGCCATCATTCGTTAATTATTTATCACCATAAATTTATAGGGATGTGTCCAATGACATAGGGGTTTATTGGGAATTATATTAGCCACCGCATTTAACATTAGCTGCAGTTGGCGGCAATATGCTAATCGAGGTCAGAATAATATGATAAATTGAAAACTTTAGGAGCTACAGTAAGAAAAGTGGTAAAATCATTCACACAAAAATGCAATGCCTAGATGAAAACAGAGATCAACTTGGAGCTATATGAAACTATGGAGTATAGGTAATTGTTGCATAGAATCTCTAGTTGGGCTGTGCGATATGGACTAAAAGTCATATATAGATATTTTTCCATGTCTGGATAATTTCATACGTCTATTATTAATGGCCCGCGGTAAATCGCTCTCCCACCACTCACTCATACTACAAATCCCACAATGCACTGCAACTGATGACACACAGGTCATCAAAACGAATTGGCGGCTCAAGGGCAGAAATTTATTGTCATTTAAAATAAACTACATCGACATTAACGATATCTTGTGCTGTATCGTGTTTAAAAATGTAAAACACACATGAAGTGTTGATATCTGACACCTGCCTACTGATAATGCTGAAATAGGCCAAATTACAAACATTTATAATGTAACACCTAATAAGGCAGATCCTTTGTCTCTTTGGTTATTAAATCTTTATTGTTTTTTATTCTAGTTTTAAGATGCCATGAGGGTCAACAATAACAACATTTGTTGGTTGCAAAGCAGCTATTGGTGTGGCCACCAAGACCTGCAAATATTGCCAATCAGTGCAGCCAAGAAAGCAAAGACTGGCAAAAAAACTTCAGAAATTTGAGGACAGAAAGGAGACGTGGTTAAAAAACCAAAACAAAAACCAAACCACCTCTCATGTTTATTGATGAGGCATCTGTCTTGGTATGTGTTTAACGTCTGTAGCCCACAATGTTTAAGACATTTATAATTGCTTATATTTCTGTATATATTACATAATATATATCTTTATTTTCAGGTGGAAAAGTTAAACACATTGGGGTACAAGGCCATAGTCTTTACTGGAAAGAAAACCAAAAAGCAGTAAACCTGGTCCGCACAAGTCCTCCAGCCAAAATGGCAGCTGTCAGACCATTCTGAAAAATGCCTTGACAGGATGAAGGCTCTCTTTGAACTGTTAATTAATGGTAAGTGTGTGCGATTATTTAAAATCTTACTCCATAGTCAACATAAAAATAAATAGGACACAGCAATTACAGTTGGGCATTTTCTTGGTACTGCTGTCACAGGGCAAACCACAATGGGCCAAAAATAGCTATTCATCTGTTGCTTCATCAAATTTGGTCTTTGTTTTATCCAATAGGTGTTTCTTTTAGAGCTGCAATAATTAATTGATATTTGAGATTATTAATATATATATATATATATATATATGCCTCCTTGTTAAGGTTTTGGATGTCTGTTGCTACACATTCGGCCAATGTATTAAATATTAGGCATTGCTTACAATATTATTGTTATTTATATTTGTTTGTTTCTAAGAAATGCATTATACTGTATGGCCAGAGATGTACAGTTAGATATGTGTGTGTGGCTGTTTACGAGAAGGAGGAGCAGAGCTGGACTGCAGCACACAGAAGTGTGTGTGGTTCTATGTGTGTGTGCTCAAGGACATGGAGAACTGTGGTTCTACTCCTAGAACCTTATAAGGACACCAGCCATCTTGGCTGAGTTTACTGGAGTCCAAGGACACAAAAGCCAGACAGCTTGCACCTGTGAGGCCTTGAGAAGTGTCTGGAAACTTTGGGAAAGTTACAACGTATGTCAATCAAGAAGATAACGTAACGTCTGTGATAAACAACATGAGTATAAAAGACGGATGAGTTGATTGCCTCTTCGGATACTGATACTAGAAGCCCAGAGCTGAGGACAAGAAACCCCAAGCTGAAGATGGGAAGCCCAGAGCTGACTACACCTTTGACTCAAGAGTGATTACTGTATTTTATACTTTAATGATTAAGTTTTATTTGCCTTTACATTTTTGTTTATTATAAAAGAAAAGTAACCAATTAAAAGAAATTTAATTGATTACAAAAGCTGCCTACCTTGATTATATATTTACTTATAGCTTGATTTATAGTGTTCTAAGACTTTGAACAAGAACGTACCACAGAGGAGTCTTCTGACCAAATTGTAAGTCATTTAAAATGCTTATAATTTAGGCCAGACTCGACTTACTTTACCTAACCTGAGAATAATAAATAATAAGGTTAAAAGGTGTTAAGATCAAAATTCACACACCAAAACATGGCGCCCAACGTGGGGCATTGATCCATCGACCCCTGGCCACGGTCGATCGAGCAATGCTTTCCCATTCGCTTCCGCACTTGTGCGTCTGAGTTTTAGATGTAAAAACTTGGAAAGCTATGAATCACCAGGTAACCTGTAAGACCCAAAATGTAAATAATCAAGTGGGATTATTTATAGACGACCCAGAAAGGGTTGAACGCGCGTAGAACAGATAACTTTACGAGCCAGGGAGCCGTAAAGGTTAAGAAAGCTGTAGGAGAGACAGAAAGTCTCACATAGCTAGCCTTAAAGAATGAAAGGCAGAGACGGGCTAAATATATGACCTGTTAGTGAAGGACGCTTCGCTTATGGCAGGGAGAGCCCAGCAAAAATCCAGCAATGCGTTTAACAATGAGAAAGAAAAATTAGCCTTTCGAGCAGACACACAGGTTCTGGAAATGGAAAGTGGCTCCTGTGACAGACCAAAATTTTTTAAACTTAAAGACTGAGGTAGGTCTAGCAGCAATGCAAGAAGAAAAAGTGGAAACGGGGAAAATGTGTACCTGTGATAAAATTACAGTATAAGGCTACTAGAACAGGAAAATGTGATAGATACTGTTGATACATAAATCTAAAGAAAATGTTTTACATTCTTATAGGTGTGGTAGATTTCCAAAAAGAATACTATTTAAACCACCAGACCTGGATTTATCAAATAGTTGTTAAAATAGTTATAAATAAATGGAAGAAATTCACCTAACATAGTCAGAGGACAGTTTTATGAAGCGGATATAGGCATGCTAAAAGTACGACTTTTTAATCTGTAACAATATGTGTTGAGAAAATAATCTTAAGTGACATGGTAATTTAAGAAAAAGTGAATTGAAAATGTGATAATTGTTCCCGGAACAGTCGGGATGATTTTAGAGTAAAATAGGTGTACAGGTTGAAGAGTCTGTGAGCAGAAGCTCGGAGTCAAACGTGTAACAGCGCTGTGTGTCAGATTGTCTCTCACACTGCACTGTCTGAGGAGCGAGAAGAGCTCATAGTTCAGAACGCTTAATGCTTAAAGACTGGAAAACAATAGTTGTTGTTATAACTGAAGAGAGGCACTGACTACAAAATAAGTCAGGTAATTTTTCGTTTAATAGAAAGTTAAATAAAGTTTAAAAGGAGTAACAATACTGTAGTATTGAAAGAATGTATTAAAAAATTCCAGACAATGAGGATAATGGAAGATAGATTGTTAACAATAAACTTGTTAAATAACAATGCAAAGTAGTAGGAAAAAAATAAAAAAAAAAAATAATAATAATAAAAAATCTAGGATGAGAAAAGATTATGTGCCAGGACCCTCTCAGCCATCTGCACTTCAGTATGAGAAGCCTCCGATAGGGAGAGATTTTCAACAGAGTCAGGGTGAGACAAAGCCAGAGGAGTTAGAGCTCGTATTCAGAGCTTGAATTTGACTCTGATACCGCTGATAGTGAAAGCAGAGAATCTGATATATTATATTAAAAGACGTTAGACTACTGTAACAGTTGACATAAAAGTAACACTTTAAATATTGAATGATTAGCCTGAGGTTAAAGATGGAATACAAATATTCAGATATAGTGAGATATGATGTAGGATACTTAAGAAAAGAGGGGCAAAGAAAGTTGTGCCTAACAGAAATTTGACTTACGGACAGATAAAGTCAGCTCAGTGTTCACCCTTATCCGTATTGCTCAAACCGAGGGTCTAAAATGGGAAACAGGGTTTTTAATGCACTAGGAACAATAAGTGGAAAAGTAACCAAAGTTTTAGAACTAGTAATATTGTCATAAAAAAAAAAAAGGATTCTAAAAAGAGTTAGAGAGAGTAACAGTGGGATTTTGGTGATTCCAGTCTGGATTTTAACCCTTGGAGTTCAATGACGAACAGAATAGTGTACAACAAAGAATATTGGAATTAAAATTGTAAATATAACTGTGGTTAGTTATATTTTAATTGTCAGTAAATTAGTTAAGTTAAAGGGAAAGGACATTATAATTATATGGTGCTTATGCGGACAGGAGAAAAATGCCCCTGCAAGACAGACCTGTATCAACTGAAGTTTAATTAAAGTAATGAAATTAAAATAATAAATTAAACAGGTTATTACTGAGAGATATTAATGGATAAAAGAAAAAGTGATATTGAGATAAGTAATAACTACATTTTCAAATTACATTTATATAGACATATAAACTGGCTGTTGTAAATACCAGAAAAATAAAGGGCAATAAATTTAAAGAAAGAAAAAATGAAGCTTAGCACAATCTTAGTTTGTAACATGATAATACAATTTAGAGAGAGTTAATAAAAGTTAAGAAAAGGATTTAAAAACCAAATCAACAGAAGACTACTCTAAAAATAAATAAATAAATAACATTAGTAGATTTGTTGGACAATATAGTGATGGGGAAAAGGCTTAACATATTGCAAATCTAAGGTTACTTTAGTCCTTAGGAAATAATGACTATACAGCTGGGAAAAAATGCTAATATGATAGAATAACTTGAAACTTAAAAAGTGATTAGAAGTCTGATTAAGTTTAGAAAAAAATAATAATAATAAGATTGAGAGTAGAAAACTGAAGCAACTTCAGAATGATTGACTAGAAAAGCCTAGAAAAGTTTAGAAAAAGGAGAGATTGAGACTCAAATACCACAGGTTTTGAATATGAATATGATTTGATTTTTTTAAAGAATATGATTTTTATTTTGCTAAAATAAAATATTGAATTACTGTTATTACAGGTTATACAATTTATTAGCAGTAAGAAATTGTAAGAGATTTAGTGATTAAAACAAGTAAAGAAGAAAAAGAAAAAAGTTATAATTGGCAAAAGCATAATTAAAACCATAAAATCCACCTATACATGTGAAGTACTATGATTTTTTTAATACAAAAACTGTATTTTTAAAGTCAAAATTATATTGTAGAATTATTAAAGAGGTTAAGGAACCTGTTACTAATGGTTAAATTCAAACAGAGTCATTTAAGGTATAGTGACTAAGTCAAGTTTAATGCTTTAAGCTGAAGGAAAAAGCCATGATAGAAAAACAGAATAAGAGATGGAAAAGTGATCTTAAATAAATTTAGATTACAATATTAGGTCTATACCTAAGACTTTTAGGAAAAGAAAAATGCTTTTACTTAAATAATAATTATATTAATATTATTAGATTAAAAGCTATTTTAATTTGTGAGCTATTTTTTAATGGTAGAAGGTATTAAAATGAATTAAATGTCCATCCTTACAGCCTCTAAAGTTAGCCAAGAAAGCACTCTGGATGGATGGTAGTTGAAATGTGTATTTAATCAATTGATTTTTAAGTCTTTTATAAAGAAAATAAAATGTTTAAAAGCTGTAGAGGTAGTACTCAAATTGCTTAGGAAGTAAAGTTTGAGGATACATATAAAAATCATGATTAATGATTTAAAATGGAAAAAATATTAATGATTGATGTGGTTGAGTTTTTAGTATTTTGGAATTTGACAAATACACAGTTGGTGAAATATTACAAAATATAATGCTGGAGATGCCTGATAGTAAAAGAAGTTGTAAATTATATAGTTTAATGGGTTACATTAAAATTAGGATAGTCGAATGGCGAAGCCTATTCACAGTTAAAAGAGTATGATTAAACTAGACAGAATTAAGCAAAAGAAGTGTTAGTGCAATTAAAGCAGATTTTCTAATGTATACATTAAACAATAAAACATTAGACAATAGATTTGAATATTGACACAATAGGATATTAATAATAGAAAAAAGACATACCTGTTTGAAAAGAAACTGGAAATAGAGCAAATCCATTATGCTTGATTGTTTTTGTTAATAAAATGTTAGCAGTTCTTTGTAAAAGATATTCCAAGCTGAAAAGGTGGGACGGAGGTCAGAAGATAGGTGCAGCTGTAGACAGCTCATATGACAAAGATTTAAAAGTGCCTCGAATACAAAAATGGCAAAGGAAGAAAAAAATAATAAATGATAATAAAAAGAAAATAGATATCTTATGTTGTAACAGCTGTTAGTGACGAATAGTTAGAAAAAGGAAAAAGATTTGTATAAAAAGTATACTTGTTTGTAAAAAAAAAATATGTGCACTGAAGATTTAATTTTGAAGCAGGAGAAACAAGCTGAGATAAGAGAGTCAGTTCCAGGCACAACCCAGAACGCAGAGCTCACGGGAGTGTCAAGGTCACTCAGAAAAATTAAGAATAAGAATTTTACCAGACATCCCAGCAACAGACAATAAAAGTGTAAAGATTTTTAATGAAAAAAAAAGATTGTTATGCTAAATTGAAAAGTAAATAAATTGGACTGATTCCTGATTTAGTTAAAATGTAGAAAAGTTGGGAGGACTTAACCTTTTTACCCAACCAGACAATCCTAAAGAAATCACAGTAATATCTGTGGCAATAATAAAGCTTGAACGAAAGAGGCGCAGTACTTGGAGAAACAGAACGTAATAATAAGAAGATTTATGAACAAGTTTGACACCTAAGTGAAAATCTGATTGAAGTTTGACAGATAACAAAATACATATTCCAAAATGAGGACAGACATATTTAGGAATAGGATTACAATATTAAAAGGTATTAAAAGATATAACTGAACTATAAAGGTTAAAGATATAACTGAAGTATAAAGGAAGAGTAGGTGTATATATATATATATATATATATATATGAGAGTATAATAACAATATATGACAGAGTGAATCAAAAGTCAAATACAGAGGTTATAGATAACAAGGAAAACTATATTTAAATCATTAATTAAAGGTGATAAAGAGGATTTTTTCGTCGACTGAGAATCCAAAGACTGCTACTGAGTTTTTGAAATGAGCGCATGCGTAAGAACAGCCCCCCTCCTTCACAGCTCATTTCAAAGGAACGCCTCCCAAAACTCGTGCACGAGTATTGGAACACGAGTGTTTACCACCGGCATTCGCTGTGTCGTGTTTTTTGGATTCATTATGTCGGACTCACCGCAGGTAACTCATAATCTGCAGTTGTTACTCCTGTCTCCTGACAAAAACATTGCATGCGGCGCCTGTGGAGTGTGGAAAGTAACTGGAGCGCGCAGCTGCGCTCATCTCTCACAAGGAATGTCACGGCAGTGATTGACAAGCCAGAGGGCCAATCGCATAAACATTTGGCTGATGTTTTTAAGGCCCTACCTCATGCACAGATTATGTATATCAATATTATTACTTTCAGTGCACCTAATAAATAGTATTTTATCAGTTAGTAAAGACAGTTTCAAGTAATATTGCAAAAATGTATAAACCAAAACATCCTCTTTAGCACCTTTAAGTGGGTTACATAATTAATGGATTTTTAGACTGACAGTCACTGGGGTTGCATGAGTGCACTCTCGGTGCTGGGTCGCACCAGGAAGGGAATTTTTTGCAAAATCTGTGCCAAATTGATATGTGGATGATCCACTGAAGCAGCCGGAAGAAACAAAGAGAGATAGAGAGAGAAAGAATGGATCGCCAGAATGAAATTTGAAAATTTACAAACATAACAAAAGCATTTGTCATTTTAAATTCAGTAGAAGAGATAGTGACTGCTTTTGTTCTGACCATGAAACAGTTGCAGTATATTTTAGGGAAAAAAGAGAAAGTTTGAATATTGATTAACTGAAATTATTTAATTCAAGTATTAAGATATGCACCAGAAGGATGGAAATGATAAAAAGATTTTCATAGCCTACTGATAAAAGTTGCATGCAAGATGTGATGAATGAAATTAATTAATGATTTTTTCATTTTGCAGCTATTATTTAGCAAACTAAAAATTATCAATTGCTTAATGCAAAGTGAGGTAAAAACTATCTGAATAAAGTTACAGAGCTTAACCATTTTAAAATTTGTAAAGAACTAAAGGTTTGGATAGTTGACAAAGAAACTGTTGGATTATTAGAACATTTCCTCTGATATGAAGGGAATTTTATGGAAAAACAATGTGATAGAAGATATTTAACAATAAAATTATGAATAAGATAAAGACAAATTTTAAAGTTTGTAAAGACAACTAGATATTAGGACTAAGAATAATTTAATCATAAAATGAAATGTATACTGTCAACGAACATCAGGAAAAAAATATATATATATTTTAGAGACAGGTAGGTTAATAACACCTGTAAAACTAATTCACTAAATAAATAAGATGCACAAATGTGTTGAGAAGGTATTAGAATATACAGTATTTACTGTGATGATTCAGTTAAAAATACAACCAGGGTTCAGAGAGGAACTAAAGGTTAAACCATGCCGGAAAACTGCTGAAAAGTTGAATATTTTAGAAGGAGCCATGGAGGTCAAAAAGAGCCTTGTGTGTGTCTGCCAGGAATGTAGGATGAGTTATCCTCAAAGTAATAATGACCCAGAGACTAAGTGAGCACATGGATGACTAGGACTGCCTATGGTCTGGGATACAGTGGAATACAATGTGATAAATGTCTGGAAGACATTCGTCAGAAGTAACTTGCTGGTATATGTGGTAGGCATAGAATTTGGGGCATGGACCTATGGTGATTTAACCAGTAAAGGCAAAATTGAAGGGACAAAGGTGTAGAATCAGAAACAGCTGGGTATTTCTAGCGTCTAGAATCTAGAGCGCCTGAAACTTTGCTTTAAAGATGGCAAAATGTTCCAACCAGAAAACTGGTTAATGGGAACAATTGCTAAAAGCTATTTAGAATATAGCAAAAGAATGCATAAATTAATCTCCCAAGAAGGGGGGAATGTAATGAAATGTATTATTATGATTTATCAATTTTGACAAATTGGAGAAAAAATTAAGTGCATAGGAGAGCTGAGTTTCCTGTGTGCCAGTGAACTTCTGGAAGGGGGAGAGGAGCTGTATCTCCTGGCAGAGAGCCATGGAAGGACAGGACAGAAGTTCTCTCAGCACAACAGGACAAACTCACAGCAGGCTGCAGGGTTTAGAGGTAAAAGTGAACAGGACCAACACCTCAGAACCTCAGATTCTTACCTGTGCCATGGGAAAGAGCTGGCACAAGATTAACAGAACAGTAAATTATTGAAAGGTTCTGATGTGGGTGGAGTAATTATTTTGAATTTACTTATCAGAAACAATGAAAGTAAATAAAGACCACAAAGAGCAAGAGCAAAAAGAACAAAAATAATGCTGAAATGTAGAAACATCCAGCCAATAAGAAACAATTTTTGTGGGATAAATTATTAATTTAAAACAAACAAACAAATAAAAACTATAGATGTAGCAGGAATGTGGCTTTTAGTTGATTTTACTGTGCAATTGATTGTACAATTGACCAAAACTTTTGGAAGTAAAAGAATAAAAACGTATACTTATACAATAATAATTTCTGCTATAAAGAACAGATATATCTCTGTTGCATGTGAACACACAACATTGGAAGAATCGAGCCAATGTGAGAAAAAATATAAGAATGTTACTGTAGAAAATCTACAAGTTTATATTACAGAAAAGTGGAAAAATATATTTAATATTATATAAAGGAAGATAATTGGATTTGGCAGAAAATTAAAGTTATAAAACATATTGACACTGAAGAAGAGCGTCACCAAATGCATTAAAATGAAGTGGTTATATGACATAAGGAATACCAAATTGGTTTAAAAAAGGCAACAGTAGACATTGAGATATATTCCTAAGATACATTTTTTAATTAAAAATAAAATATTATATGATGAAACAGTTGAAAATTATGGGATATTTATATATGTATACAAGGTATGCAGAATCCAGTAGGTAAACTAGAGTCCACTGGAAAATAGATGAAGTAAATGAGGGGTAAATATTGTAAAAAGCTGAAAACCCTCAATGATATTCGTATTACAGACTAAAACAACAAGATGTTTTGGGGAGAATGTTCAGATAGAAATGTATGAGTAGAGGAAGGCAGTACTTATACACTATAAGGTGATTATACACTGTAAAATGAAAAAGGGACTTTATGAACCTTAAGAAAAATTTCTGGA
Organism: Megalobrama amblycephala; assembly: GCF_018812025.1. NCBI lineage: Eukaryota > Metazoa > Chordata > Actinopteri > Cypriniformes > Xenocyprididae > Megalobrama > Megalobrama amblycephala. The sequence continues at coordinate 20,318,713 of NC_063044.1, forward strand.
AACTAAAATTTTGTAGATAAGAAGGAAAAGTATATAAAATTGTTTAAAAGCTGGAATAATTTTGGAAAAGGGAAAGAGAAGTTAAACACTATCAACATTGGTCAGACTTGCCAAAGTTTAAGAAGAGCATGTATGACAAAATAAATATACTGAATTGTGTAAGAATGTAATTTTAGAAAATCTAACAGAGACAAATCCTAAAAATCATAAAACAGTTAAGATTATGATGCTTATTTGGTGATATTGACACAAACATTTTGAAAACTATTAATTACTGTAAAGTAATTAAATAGAAGAATATTTTAGCATAAGAAATTTTATTTAAGATATAGTGCTGATATAAAACAGAGTATGATAATGCATGCACAGGATAATATTACCTTGTGCTTGTAGTAAGAGTTAGAAATTAAAATGATTGTCTAAATAAATTCATAAACAACATAAAAATAATTGAATATGCCAACATTTAAATATAGAATGAATGTTAATATTAGTGGAATATTTCATGGTTGAGAAGAAATGTATGTTGACAGAAGTATACAGACAGTATATATTATTTGACAAGAAAACATTTTTGTGCACAGAATTTAAAAAGTGACAATTTGTAAAAACCTAGAAAGTGTAATATTAATCAATGGATAAGTATTTAATGGATAAGGAAGTTATAGCATAGAGCATATAGGCCAATAATATTTAGGGAGAGTCATCTAAAAAATAGATGATGGAAATTAAGGAAAATATATGCCTCACTATCTATTACATTAGATTGTAATATATTATCATATGCAGAAAGAAGATAGAGAGAAGATTTGGACTATAATGACTGAGAAGAGAGAAACTGGACAGGATCGTCAATAAACTGAGAAAGCAGCCAAAACTATAGTTAATTATGTTATTATAGCATACAACACAATTAAATGAATAATTGAAAATTAGCTCATTATAAATAAGATGTGCTAGTAGACATATTGTAGTATTTGAAATGACAAGTCATTTTGATGTGATTGATGCAGGGTGTTTGAACACAGCAAGAGAACAGATGAGGAGGACAAACTCATTAGAAACCAAGAGAGCACTGAACGGCCTTGAGTGAGTCTGAAAACCCTGAAAGAAGGGGGCAGAAGGTAGCATAAGGAGTCCTATATAGTTTGTGTATGCTTCTTATTCAGTTATAAGATAGACTACGATAGCAAGCAACGACAGCACTGCATCCAGCAGCACTGAGACCTGAGCTGGGGTCAGTGAAACCCTTTAGGAAATCCTGGAACTCAGGAGAGCTTTAGGGGGAGAACCCTTGACAAGACAATTTAATTTCTGGGGGGTGTTTTGAGAATTACAAAAGTATAAGATGCCACTAGATAATGATGTACCAAAGGATGAACCTTATAATGGGGATTTATGTAAACATTTATTATAAGAAATTACTTTATTAAAAGTATGATTTACGCTTTAAATACTTAAAAGCCATTGTGTGAATTAGAGACATTGTCTTCAGTTGACTTTGAAATATAGTTTAGGAAGTGGCTGTCGGCACTTGGTGTAATAGCAATTAGATTCTGTTTTTATGTGTGAAAATAGTATAGTTTATTAGTGTAAAGACATTAGACATAGTATATTAAAGAAGTTAAAATATGTGTTATGGTAACTGAAGATGAAACTCTATGATTGTAGTACGGGTTATAAGATACATTTGTAAATGTTTGAAATTAAAATATGAAAGGCTTAAATTATGGTGAATTTTAAGCTTGGGAGACAAATTTTGTTTACAAAATTGACAATGAAAACCTTATTGGAACAAACTGATTTATTGATATAGAATGTATAATTTATGTTTGAACATAATTCAGAAAAATATCAGAAAGATTAATGTTGATACAAAGGATTAATTACTGGATTGTTTCAAAAAAATTATGAATGTACTGAATGAATAATGAATGAACTAGAGAAACCATTTTGTAATGTATTATTTGTAATGTTAATATTTACTATGTATTATATGTAAATAAAACAATAAGTGCAAAAATTTTGAATGAAATGAATTGCTTGAAAATATTTCACCCAGAGTTTGGCAATTAGATATTTACAAACACTGTTTGAATTCCTTGAATGTATGGGGTATTTTAATTTGTAGCTGGAGCAAGAAAACTAACCAGATACAAATTTTTTGCCCAAAAAATCCAAGGGAATGCAGACGGCCCAAGTTTCCAGGGTACATGGCCTGGAAGCTCAGATCCCCTTTGGCTTCTGCAAACTGTCTAAGCCAGGGGAGGAGCCGCACCTTCCTTTGGGAGGACTGAAGGGTGCTTGAAGTAACTAATGGATTCCTTGTAGGATCCAAATTTGGCTTATACTTGAAAATCAAGCAGAGCACAAAGTTTTGCCCTTAAATGATACTGTACAGAGAAATATAATTGATTATAATTATGGGAACCAGAAAACTGGGTGAAATGTTACCTGAATGTGTTACTAAACGATATTTTTAAGAATTATGAACAAATGTACATGTTACTGTTAAAATTTGAAGTGAACAACATTTGTGTGCCACAACTATGTTTGAGAATGTTGAATAATGAGTCAGGATAATTGCATGAAGGGGGTGTTGTATTATATCAAGAAAATGCAATTATCCTGCCTCCTTGTTAAGATTTTGGATGTCTGTTGCTACACATTTGACCAATCTATTAAATATTAGGTATTGCTTACAATATTATTGTTATTTATATTTGTTTGTTTCTAAGAAATGCATTATACTGTATGGCCAAAGATGTACAGTTAGATATGTGTGTGTGTGTGTGTGTGTGCCTGTTTACGAGAAGGAGGAGCAGAACTGGACTGCAGCACACAGAAGTGTGTGTGGTTCTATGTGTGTGTGCTCAAGGACACGGAGAACTGTGGTTCTACTCCTAGAACCTTATAAGGACACCAGCCATCTTGGCTGAGTTTACTGGAGTCCAAGGACACAAAAGCCAGACAGCTTGCACCTGCGAGGCCTTGAGAAGTGTCTGGAAACTTTGGGAAAGTTACAACGTACGTCAATCAAGAAGATAACCCAACGTCTGTGATAAACAACTCAGGTATAAAAGACTGATGAGTTGATTGCCTCTTCGGATACTGATACGTCAGTACCCCCGACGCCTAGAAGCCCAGAGCTGAGGACAAGAAACCCCAAGCTGAAGATGGGAAGCCCAGAGCTGACTACACCTTTGACTCGAGAGTGATTACTGTATTTTATACCTTTAATGATTAAGTTTTATTTGCCTTTACATTTTTGTTTATTATAAAAGAAAAGTAACCAATTAAAAGAAATTTAATTGATTACAAAAGCTGCCTACCTTGATTATATATTTACTTATAGCTTGATTTATAGTGTTCTAAGACTTTGAACAAGAACGTACCACAGAGGAGTCTTCTGACCAAATTGTAAGTAATTTAAAATGCTTATAATTTAGGACCAGACTCGACTTACTTTACCTAACCTGAGAATAATAAATAATAAGGTTAAAAGGTGTTAAGATCAAAATTCACACCGCAAAACAACGCACACTCTACAGCACTGGCCCGATCGGGCAAGTGACCGGTGCGTCTACTGTTCCGAGCATCGGAACATCTCTCCGGGGTCATCCCTTCGAACCTCTGCAATCAGTCGAGTTGAAAGCACTGTCTCTTAAGACCGTCCTCCTGGTTGCATTGGCTTCGCTGAAGAGGGTAGGGGACCTGCACGCATTTTCGGTCGACGAATCGTGCCTAGAATTCGGGCCCAGTGACTCTGACGTCATACTGAGACCCCGGCCCAGATATGTGCCCAAGGATCTCCCCTCAGAGATCAGGTAGTGAACCTGCAAGCGCTGCCCTCGGAGGAGGCAGACCCAGCCCTAGCTTTGCTCTGTCCCGTCCGCACTCTGCGTGTGTACGTTGATAGAACGCAAAGCTTCAGGACCTCAGATCAGCTCTTTGTCTGTTACGGGGGCCAGCAGAAGGGAAGGCTGTCTCCAAGCAGAGGATGGCCCACTGGATAGTGGATGCCATCGCCCTGGCGTACCAATCCCAGGGCGTGCCTTGCCCGCTCGGGTTGAGAGCGCACTCCACCAGAGGAGTGGCCTCTTCCTGGGCGCTGGCTCATGGCGCCTCGCTGACAGATATCTGTAGAGCTGCGGGCTGGGCGACACCTAACACGTTTGCTAGATTCTATAGCCTACGTGTAGAGCCGGTATCTTTCCGTGTACTCGTTTCCACCAGCCAGTAGATGAGTTGAACACGCTCTAAGTGTCGGCTTGCAATGTCACTCCCGCCCCCTGGGCTGGATACGAGTTCCTCCTTCGGCTCGGACATTGCGGAGTGTCTGATGCCAGGCCACCATCCGTCACTGACATTGTCTGTTGGCTGGGTTCCATATGTTGCGATCCCATATGTGTATTTGTCCACGGTCAAACTCCCTACGGTGAGCCTGTGTCTTTCCCTTAGCAGAGCCAGCTCTGCTGTCACCTGTCAGATGAGTCTCCCCCTACCCAGGTGGAGCCATCCCAGGGACTCCATATGCGTACTGCCCAACCGGCCAGTCCATATGTGTATTCTCCACGTAAACTCCTCCCCCACAGGGTAGACAGTGGCCTCCGCAGCGTCCCCTACGGGTTCGTTTCCAGAGTGTAGTCTAATTTACTTAGTGGGTATGTCGGAACAGCAGTAGACTCTCTCGCCGTAAGCTTGCCCCCTTCACCGTCCCAATTGGTGTGACGGGTGGCTAGAGCTTGCGCTGAGCACTGGAAGGGGTTTCGTAACTGTGGCGCTTTAGTTGGGATCCCAATTCGTCGGTCACTACTGACGTACGTTGAACGTGACAGACTGAAAGGGAACGTCTCAGTTAAGTATGTAACCCTCATTCCCTGAAGGAGGGAACGGAGACGTACGTCCCGTCGCCACAGTTTCTGTACCCTCGCTGCAGTGCGGACACCAGTTGCCTCCTCAGCGAAAAACAGTGCGATTGCATCTGCTTCCTATTTATATACAACTGTCGGAGGCGGTGTGCATTATGCAAATATTGCACGCCAATTCCATTGGCTTGTTTTAGTTCACTCGAAGCCGATAGGGCTCTCTAGCGATATCCCAATTCGGTCCCCTTCAGGGAACGAGGGTTACATACGTAACTGAGATGTTTCTAGCGCACAGTCTGTGTTTTTACTCTACAGTTGCTGAACGGCACTTGTCGCTGAGATTGTAGGCCCCACTAGGCCTCCTTATTAGTTGATTTGTTGGCAAGATGCTATGGAAAAAAGGCCACGCCCCACCTCAACGGATAGGCCCTAATCAGGCCTGTTCATGTTGGTTGGCTGCGTACTATGTATTTCTTCTGGGGACGTTTCAATACTAAATATATAGTTTTTGGGTGGACTGGTTATGGCAGCCACTTGCTGATATGTTTACTAAGGTAGGCCTCTTCTCGGCCTCCGGTGTAGCATTTGGAGCTCAGCTGCGTACTCTTCTTGCTGTGAGAATTTATGGTGCTTTTCCGAGTACTTTGAGTGGCTAGCCCCTCAGGGTATGCTGTGGTGAAACCTTACTGAGGTTTGGTTTAAACTGCATCCGTCTCGAGTTTGATCGTACGCTAGTTGAGCTAATAGCCACCTAGATGTCTAGGGTGGATCTATTGCATGTTCCTAGAGAGTTGGCCAGGGGCCCAGATGATATTTAACCTCCTCTGTGTCAGTTGTTTATCGTTCTTTGGTGCCTAAGAACACTGCCACGAGCTGATGCCACGTGTCTGTTGAGGTGATAGGCCCGCACGGGCCTTCTTCGACTATGTGTTGGCGTATGTTGTACTTCTCTTGTTTGAAAGAGTAAAAAAGTGCTTTTACTGAGTACACTGCTCATTGGATTGTGTTGGATAGATTATCATGCAGGCGCTTTGCAGCCTCCTATCCTGCTATTTACTCCAGCCCACTTTCTGAATATACTTCTGTATCATATTCAGTTACTTTCATGCTGTAGGCCCTCTTGGCCTCCATGAGTATGTGCCCATTGCATGGTTTACCTGTTAGGTGAGCTTTGCAGCTTCCTAAGCTGATCATGTTGGTAGGCCTTAAATAGGCCTCCTCCAAGGATTCAGCCATAGGCTGGTTTGTGCTCCCCTGAAGCATCGGGTGTTTAGCGCACAGCCTCCTCAGTGCATTAATTAAGGTCTGAGTAGATCCTAGGATGAGTGGATCATACTCCCCTCAACATGAGGGTTCATAGCACTCAGCTAAGTTCTGCTCTCCAGGATCCCCGTCTCCACGCATGGGTTTGAGTTGCTCCTGCCCTTTTGCAGTCACTTTTACCCGCTTTTACCATGCATTTTTGAGATTCTGTATTCAGACAGGGATTGGCCAAGACTAAGCTTGTCTTATGGTAGACCAGGTGGGCCTCCCTGGTGGCATTGGGGGTGCCTTGGTTCCCCTCTAGTGACTGGTCGGGGTTCCCTGGCCTCATTCCCTAGAAGAGATCACTTTGTCTGCAGAAAAGTTGGTCTCAGATGCTCTAGTGGCCTTATTAGGCCTTCTCTCTCTATAGAGAAAGGCCTTCTGTAGGCTCAGCTTGGGCTGTTGGCCATAGGGAATGCTGTCTCTGACAGCCTGGTGTAACCCGAGGGTGATTTGCTAAGCGTTTCCTTCTAAACTTTTTGATGTTTGTCAGCCATATTTTTGGCATGCACTCTCCTCAAGCATGGCGGCATGGGTATATTGTTCCCCATTGCATATTCCAACGCAGAGTTGAGTTCCCGTCTCAGGTTACGTATGTAACCATGGTTCCCTGAGAACAGGGAACGAGACTCTGCGTTTCCTTGCCATGTTTCGGGTTGCCTGCCTGCAGAACAGTCCCCAAAGATGACAGATGCTGACTGTTTCTTCAGGCACTCATTTATACTTCGGGTCGCAACATATTATGTCATAGGCTGTTGCCGGCCAATAGGGATTTGAGTTGTTAGATAGTTGGCTTTCAGACACCTGGGTCACGTGACGTTCCCATTGCGTATTCCAACGCAGAGTCTCGTTCCCTGTTCTCAGGGAACCATGGTTACATACGTAACCTGAGACGTTTTACACTGTGATTAACTCCTCATAGAGATTCAACCAAAACCACATCATATATGGTCAATCTAATCTTAAGGGCTTAGTGATGTTACTTTGCAAAGATCTTGAGTTTTCATTGAAGAGTGTGTCCGTGGCGGCCTGACAAAGTCTGATGTTTCGCCATGAAGGAGGAAGCTGTTGTAACTCAGGCATACTATGTCTGATCTGCCCCAAAATTCACATGTGTGATAAGAGTCCTTGCCTAAAGGTGTCAGCCCATTGCAAAGTTTCCGCCAGTAGTGGGCACTCGTGCAACGTAAGCAATGATGTACATCCGAGTCAACGAGACTGAGGGAAGTTAGCGAGGGAAGTTAGCGAGGGAAGGGCATTTAAAAAACGAACTGGAACACAGCCCTAGAAACACGTTAAATCATGCAACACTTGTTAGGCCAGTAGGTGGTGACCAGTGACTGTTAAAATTTCATTCATTAATTACATTTTTTTTTTACATTATGAATTTTTTAAAGTCCGTGTGAACCGGAAGTTGCAAACGACTTTTCTCCAGTGTTGTGACGTATTTCCAAGTAAAACGGAATATAGAATAGAGGGCAGATTTTTATTTTAGCGCTCCTCCTCTCCATCTCTCGCGCTCCTCCACTCCGTCTCTCGCGCATAGCAGAAGAACGGTTGCAGAGGAGTGGTTTACGCATTTTTAACCCAAGCCGTCAAACTGACGTAATCAGAGAAGGAACGCCATTCCAGACCGGAAGTAACTTTTCAGATTTTGATTAAAGATTACAGCAACAAACTATTTTTTCTGTGTTTTAACTTGCACAGATTAATTGTTTACCACAAGACTAGTAATATGCACTAGTAAAGTTAAGAGTCGAGATCTCTATTCGAGTCATAAATTCTCCGAGCCATTTTGATTACTCTCTGATATATGCATTTTACTATGTAGCATGCGTGTATAAAATCAACATAAAAATAACAAATTGTTCAGCCACTGCACACAGCCACTTAAAAAAACTTAACAAGATTCTATGGGTTTGATTTTGGTTGTCATTTGTTGATATAAATAAAATAAAAAAATATGTCGGTTTCTGTCTGCTGAATGCCCATCCTATTCTCCTCCATGGTGTAGGGCACCGCTCGACAGAACTTACAAATGGCTTCATCAGCCAGAGGCATGATTGAACAAAGCTTCATTTGGTCCAAAAGATCCATTTCCTGAAGTGATGACGTGACTTCTTTTAACAAAGGACTCTGTCTAAAGGACTTATTAGCTCATCAGCAATAAACTAATCAGAACCCATCACGTGGATCTGATCACATTAAATCTATTGATTCTCTCACAAAACCCTCTTGTATTAGCGGACGGAACAGGAAAACACCCATCAACGGATTTGAAGACGAATCTGTCCTATCAATACCTCCCTTGTATTGAGCAATCCATCCTGACCCAGTCACTCGTGACTCCGGTCAAAGTTTAAACTATGCTCGAAAACTGTGCAATGAACTTCGAATGGACCATCATTAAGAAATCATTTTAAACTATATACAGAATAATACATGCCATGATGTAATTACTAACATGTCTATTCAATGTATTCAATATGTGGGTTTTCTTCAAATGCATTATTGTAATCATTGTTTTAATTAGGTCAGTCTCGTAATATGTGTGTGTAAGAAGTGTGCCATGTTTGAGCTCTAAATACAGAGTTTATAATTCTCTGTAATTCTGTGTGAATGAAACATTAAAATTCAGTATCAGGAAAATATTAAGAAACTTTATAAAGTTGTGAATCAAACAGGAGAATGTTCTGCAGATATCACGCGGTGTGATCAATGGACAATAGATGAGGCGTGTCTAATCTCCGTAGCAACGTCTCATTTGAGGATCGCATCTGAAGGATGGACCCAAATTGCTCCTTTAAAACTATGCTTTCCCAATAGCCAGTGGTCAAAAGATATGTAAAAGATACGTCAAAGAATCGATACGCTGAAGAAGGGTTGAAGAACCCATCTAACTGCCGTGGCTGATTTCCATCTGACAGTCGCTGACTATCTTCATCCACGAGCCGCAACAGCCGTCACATCCCGAACCCTGAAACACTCCGTTAAACCTTTTGACCAAAGTCTCCAAAGAAGAGAGCCGCTCCAGCCAGACTCTCAGAACAGCGCGTTTCACCAGCCAATAACCTTCTTCAAAGCTTCCGCGCAGCCCAACGAAGGGCTTTCCCGAGAAGACGTCACCTGAAAGACAGCCAATCCAGAACGGGATTCCGCTGTACACGAGTCACGGAACAACCCGATTACCTCAGCTGTCACAGCAAACGCAGGTACAAGCAAACTTCTCTCTCTCTTGCTGGGAACTGGTGAAACTCCTTTAAACCTAAAGAATCAAGCCAAAGCTCTGCTTTTGTGATTTTCCTCAGGTTATGAGTTAAGTTAGCACTGAACTTGGGACTTTTCATAACTCATCAACTCCGCGAATGTGTGTACATGTATGTATGTGTGTGTGTGTGTGTTTAGCCTTAGTTTTCCGTAATCATTAGAAGTAGTCAATAAATCTTGTTTTGATTTTTCACATATACGAGTTTCTTGTGCTGTGTATCAAATTACTGCCTTAAACTTAAAAGATCCTAAAAGTTACCTCTTGCTTATAATATAATAATTACAATAATAACAATAATCATAATAAAGTATTGTTACTGTTGGCCGCAGAATAATATTTTGTCCAGAATTGGTAAAATACTCTAACCTCAATTTTCGCTGGACGAATAATTGATGAAGTGTTAAATATTAATCCTGAATCATTTACAGTGAATCATTTACAGTTGATTCAATTCTTATTCCCTGTAACAATTAAATTGAGCTAATAAATAGGCTAAGTCCTTACAATGGACATATGGGAAAGTGAATATTTACACCCTACCAACAAAGAAATGGATCAACTTCTGTCAGCTTGTTGAACACATTTATTTATTCTGACATTTTCTACCATATGATGGCTGAAGCAGCAGCGCATGACACAGTTCTCATGGTAACCAGATCAACATTGTAAATCGAATTCAACAAAACTGAAGTGAAAACACTAAATAATCATTCAATGGGATAAAATATCTTCTCTTCCCTGCAAACGATACCATGAAGAATGTTAATATTTAACCAAGTAAAAAATGAAGTAAGCAGGTTCCATATTCATTTCAGTATCAGCAGACACAAAATTATATTTTTAAAAGTTAAAAAAAAAAAAAACATACAAGTTACATAAACAGTAAAAGCTCATTGTGGTTTCTCGGTTTGATAGATTTGAGCAACTATAACAATGCAAAAAATAGGAATTTTGATTCCTATATAGTAAAATCACTCCTTGCCCACCTGCCGCATTTCGTGTGCAGCACTGACGTCATGTACAAACAACTTGTAGAGAAGGCATAGGATGTAGCGTAAGCTGTTTGAACTGTGAGCGTTTCACACTTTTAACATTTAAGAGGCCGTTATGTTGACCTTGATTTATTACAATATTGAGCTGTTCAATTTTATTTTGATTTTAGAAATTAATGAATCAAAGCTAAAGGCTTTTCTCCAGTGTGAGTTCTCATGTGGACTATAAGGTTTCTTTTTTGACTGAAACTCTTTCCACACTGTTGGCAGGTATAAGGCTTTTCTCCAGTGTGAATTCTCATGTGGGCTATAAGGTTTCCTTTTTGACTGAAACTCTTTCCACACTCTTGACAAGTATGAGGTTTTTCTCTAGTGTGAGTTCTCATGTGGACTTTAAGGTTTTCATTTCTAATGAAACTCTTTCCACATTGTTGGCAGGTGAATGGGCTCTCTCCAGTGTGAAATCTCATGTGGTCTATAAGGTGTCCTTTTTGACTGAAACTCTTTCCACATTGCTGGCAGGTGAAAGGTTTCTCTCCAGTGTGAATTCTCAAGTGGATTTTAAGGTTTCCTGTCTCATTAAATCTCTTTCCACACAGTTGGCAGGTGTAAGGCTTTTCTCCAGTGTGAATTCTCATGTGGATTTTAAGGTTTCTTGTCTCATTAAAACTCTTTCCACACAGTTGGCAGGTGAAAGGCTTTTCTCCAGTGTGAATTCTCATGTGGACTTTAAGGTTTTCATTTCTGATGAAACTCTTTCCACATTGTTGGCAGGTGAATGGGCTCTCTCCAGTGTGAATTCTCATGTGTTGCCTGAGGATTCGTTCCTCTGTGAAGCCATTCCCACACAGAGTACAGGTGTAAGGCTTTTCTCCAGTGTGAGTTCTCATGTGGGCTGTAAGGTTTCCTTTTTCACGGAAAACATTTCCACACTGTTGGCAGGTGAAAGGTTTTTCTCCAGTGTGAATTCTCATGTGGACTTTAAGGTTTTCATTTCTAATGAAACTCTTTCCACACTGTTGGCAGGTGAAAGGCTTTTCTCCAGTGTGAATTCTCATGTGGACTTTAAGGTTTTCATTTCTAATGAAACTCTTTCCACACTGTTGGCAGGTGAAAGGTTTTTCTCCAGTGTGAGTTCTCATGTGGGCTGTAAGGTTTCCTTTTTCACGGAAACCATTTCCACACTGTTGGCAGGTGAAAGGCTTTTCTCCAGTGTGAATTCTCATGTGGACTTTAAGGTTTTCATTTCTAATGAAACTCTTTCCACACTGTTGGCAGGTGAAAGGCTTTTCTCCAGTGTGAATTCTCATGTGGATTTCAAGGCTTCCTTTTTGACTGAAACTCTTTCCACACTGTTTGCAGGTGTGAGGCTTTTCTCCAGTATGAATTCTCATGTGAACTTTAAGGTGATTTTTATGTGTGAAACTCTTTCCACACTGTTGGCAAGTGAAGGGACTCTCTCTAGTGTGAACTCTCAAGTGGACTTGAAAGTTTCTATGTTGATCAAAAGTCTTTCCACACTGTTGGCATGTGAAATAACTTTTAGTTCCAGTCTTTTGAGCTCCTTTTTGTAAGGAAAACTTTGTTGATTTTTCTTCAGTCATTAAATTATAATTATAATTTATAATTTTCTCTTCATCCCTTTCATTAAGTTCATGACTCGCCTCTCTCAGTGCCATTAGGTCTAGGACAAAAATAGACAAAAAAAACAAGTTAAGACATTTCAAGCATCAAAATCAACAACATTGATTGATTTCGTATTTCAACAGCAGTAATTGTGTGTAAGGGATTAAAAGTCTGGATTTCCTACTTTGATAAACGCATGTCAAAATAATTTGTTTAGTGTTTTATGTCTTTTTGGAGATGGTCCGAAATTAAAGCGAAGGCGAGATATTCAGTTGCCATGACATCCAGTGAGTGTATACTTTTGGCGACGCGACACTTCACTGCAGTAAGCGTTTGAATGGGTGTGGAGCAGTGGTTCTCAACCTGCGGCCCGTCACAAATGTAAATGCGGAGCGATATGCCGACCACAATTTAGAAAAAAATAAAATAAATAAATAATAGCATACAATTACAATGAAATTTTAAATCAGTAAAAAATAACCGCATCAGTGCACCGCAGCAGGAATGAGCCCAACTCTGCGCACGCGCGCTGATCCGATGCTGTGCGAGGGATTGCGACATGACAGAATGCTTGATATCGTCAGAGATTGTAATTAGCCTACAGTGCGCTCAGTGTTATTTGTAAAAAGAACTGAGTAACATTTGCTTATTAAGGCGTTTATGTGATTGTTTGGTGGCTATTGCGATGCTGTTGAAGAGAGTCATACAGTCATACAGAATTAAATAGCAACTTAAAGTGATTGCATACACAGTTTGTGTGTTCATTGAGCAATACGATCCGATTATTATTGTAAAGCTAATGTCAGTAAGTTAGTTTTTATTTGTTATTTATTGTGTGCAACATCTAGGTATAATAATAGTATTATCTGCTAATACCATAACATTAAATCTGATTGGTTTGCATTGGTGACGTCATATGTAAATTATATGCGGCCCGTGAGACTTGCACTTGGACCATTGTGCGGACCACTGGGAAAAAAGTTTGAACCACTGGTATATATTATATCATTAACTGTTAATTTTGTATCTGTATCTTTCCAGCTAAATAATATATATACAAAACCTGATTTAAAGAAAAAAGTCTAGTCATTATCTCAATCACTTGGTGCCCCCCTATTGGCTGGTGCCCCATCTATGGATAATCCGGCCCTTATTATGAACACATTAAGCATGACAAACCTTACAATCGATGAAACTACAAAGCTGGCACGCATGTATGATTACAAAATAAAGTCATTAAGATTGTTATTAATATTATTTTATAAAATAACATGCAGGATAAAAGCAGGCCTAGTTTTATCACGTGTTGAGCCGTTTCTGTGACAGCTCCAGCTCTCCGACGCACAGTTATAGGCTACGTCGGCGTCCAAATTTACTCCATTTCGTTCACTCTTTGTAGATATAGTGCACTCAAATGACACACGCTATATAGGGATTAGTGAATCGGAGAACGAGTGAGCGGTTTCGGACACAGCTTAAACATTCCTTGCTGTGTGTAGCATGTGTGTGGTAGCTTTTTTGTTTGTATGCAACTGCATTAAAGACAGGAAAAAACTGCTGAAAGCATTTTTAATAACATTTGAAAAACAGTATTGTTCAGAAATTACCTTCCCTCCCGATCCTATAAACATCATATCTAGCTTGTTTAGGTGAGGTTGGAGCGCGCTCGTCTTGGGAGCGGGTATCTTCCTCCACGAGTTCTCCGGTGATTCATAATGACGCATCCGCGCCAAACATGATTTCTTTGAAATGTACTTTACCTAACTAATTTTATTGACATCAGTAACTGTAATCAAATTACATAAATTTAAAATGTAATGCGTTACATTACTGCGTTATCAGGAAAAGTAATTAGACTACGGTAAAGCATTACTTTGTAACGCATTATACCCAACTCTGGTTATAGGAAACATGTTTAAAGTCACTGCAGAAACAAGGTTGGGTTGTTGCAAAGCGCCAGACGAGCAGAAAATGGAGACATATTTTGAAACCAGCGGAGACGACAGTACAGAATAAAGCCAGAAAAAAAATTTATATATGATTCCACTAAATTAGCTTATCTTTGTAAAATGGCAAAGCTCTTAACATTAATCAATCAATCAATCATTCTATAATATCATGATAATCAAATCATTTACATTTTAGTAAGTTTTTAAGGAGATGTTGTAATATTGCAACGTTGGGCCTAGTTAGGAGCAGGATTTCTGTATTTGTGCTCACTTTGTCTGAACAGATATACAGAGCATTTAAGCATTTATTTGCAGGGTTGATTGCTTACTTAGCCCCATAACAGTATATATCATGAGTAATAATCACACGACAACAATCATATTTTTATGAATAAGCATTTATTAATAAAAATATTGGAAAAAATTGTATTTATAAATCTTTTTCTTCTATCACTTTCAGTGTGGTTTGAATGAAGTCTGAGTTTTGCAGTGATAGTCCCTAAGACAGTTCTGTTCATCTGAGAAGCTCAGGTGAACATTGGACTTGATACAGTGTATTTGTGTATCCATTATTGCAGTGTCTGCAGCGTCCTCTCTTCGTCTTTACTGGGAAATGTGCAATCATGTCTTTGCGTACATCCAGTGGATGGTGGTCCGATGACATCTTGGCATTCTGAAATGGAAAAAGTAAAAAAAAAATTAATAAGTGAATAATACACATGGGTCTTATATTGTAGTAGATAAGCTGAAAGAATAGACAGGGTGGTAGATCTCTACCCTCGACACATGGTCTAAGTATTATCCATTAAAAGTATTATAATTTCAATGCAAATGCTAATCAAAATTCCACTACTACATCCAAAAAAATACTGTCTGGCTGGCCTATTATGCTCTCTACTTATCATACTAAAAGAACACATGCATCCCCCCAGAGCACTTACAGGTTCATGTTCAAGACCATTCACACCTGTCCCTGAACAATGCAACAGGCATCTATCTATCAACAGGCAACAATCTCCAAGTCAGATTTGATTAATGTTTTCCAAAATAACTAAATATATCTGTGTTCTAGACATTCATAATATACACAAAAATATGTAAGGAATTTTACTTACTTGAATCTTGACAAATCCTGTCATGTAAAAAAAGGAGATGAGCTTGACGTGAAGTTTGCAGGTAGAGTGAGTTCGTGGCCAGATGACCGGACCTATAAACACTTATTCTGTCCAATAGCATTGTGAGGACAAACAACAAAACCCATTAACTATGTAAATGTGGTCTTGAGAGAAAAAAAAACATTTGCAGGCATTTTTAAAAAATTGGTTGAAAGTGATGTTGTAATTCTGCAAAAGTGGGCTTTACAGGGTTAACGAGAACAAAAACTTGGTAACCATGAATGCATATTTGTCATATTAACTAAGCAGAACTGGTGTTGGGGCTTAAGATATTGTTTGTCAATCAGTGTTTATGTAAAAAAACAGATAATAGTAATTATTATTAAAAGAAGATAATACTACTAGTAGTAGTAGTAGTAGCGCTGCTTCTGGTCATGAGTATGAGCAAAGAATAAACTCTTTGATAGGTAACAGAGCTGCGTTTCCTCATACCATATTAGATACATTTGAGTGTGTTGAAAATGATGTTATAACGTTACTCTGTGCGTTCGCTCGGCGGCTGCTGTGAGACACTGTTGCACACTGCAGTAAGATAGATCGATTTTACAATATTATATTAATAAATGCTGGATGGCTTGTGTTGATAAATGGCATGCAATTAATTTTAAAACTTATTGTATGATGGAGAAAATGCTTTAAAAATAAAGCTGGATCTGTTTATGCTATGTTAGCTACTTGACAAAACAGTGTTTTTCTCTGAGGCATAGTAAAGCATGGTACTCGCTGTAAATCAAGAAAATTAGATTTAAACAATAAGACTAAACGTGTTGAGCTATATAACAATAATTAGTTTTCTGCCAATAAATATATAAAACAGTTGTTCCCTTGTCTATTAAGGTAACGTGCCATTGACAGGCGATCCTCACACGTAGCCTTGGTTAAATTGCAATTTTCTGATTTCAAATAATTGGAAACATTTGGGATATTGTAAGTACTCAAGTGAACAAAATATATAACACTGGCCTAGTGGTTTTTGGATATTGTACTGCAAAAATATTACATATTGCACCTTTAACCCTTCACAGATTCGAATGGTGTTACATCTATGTGGCCATAAATGTCTGTGTAGCCTATTTTAGAGTTGTTTCCACTTTTATAAGAAAATTCAAGTGATCGCGCCGGCGCCTCGCGTACACACAACATATATCAGTTTTAGTAACTTGGCATCACAACCTGTTAATTGTAAAAATAACATACATTCAACCAAATATGTAAACATTTATAATAGTATGTGTACATTAAAAGTGTTTAAATAATATAGTTTAGCCTCTAAATCATGAATATGGAAACATTTGGATTTGTGCCAAATTATAGGTTATTAATTGCCGGTTTCTGTTTCAGTTTAGCTTTAAATGAATTCGTTTTTACATCACATTTATATGTTATTTTTTTCATAATTAAAATAGTAGTGGTGCCCCCCACTGAATTTTAAAGTGACATACATATTACTACATTTACTCACTATCATAATGAGTTAATAATGCTTAATTACAAGTAACCAAACCCAAACTCTAGCTCTATAGTAAGTCCACTTGAAGAAATGAATGAACCGACTGAGTGAATTAGGACACTTTTCTTCAAGATTATACTTCTGTATATTCTCTATTTCTGTAGAGCTGGACATTTTAATAAGGATCAAATACAGCTTTGAGAATAAAACCAACCTGTTTGTTCCTCAGTTTCTTCATATTTCACACTGAATGTTTCTTCAATCTTTATTTCTTCAAACTCCTCTTTATTAAACTCAATCTTCATATCTTCTGTCTCCTCTTTAATAAACACCATCTTTATATCTTCACTCTCCTCCTGTTTTTTAAACGCCATCTTTAAGAAAGGAATTATTAACAGAGTTAATGGTCTTAAATGACCCGGTTTGACAAAAAAACAAACAAACAAAAAAAAAAACACTCAAAACTAACGCTGCAAATGAATTCAAATGAAACAGCGAATTCAGTCAGCGAATTCTGATTCATAAAACAAACTTAAATTAGTTCAAACTCAGTTACTCTGGCAACTACAATAGTCCATTTACAGTTACTATCATAAAAATACACTTACTTGTAGGTTTAAAATTGTACATAAGGCACATTTAATGGCCAACATCAAATATTTTAGCGAAATGTATATTTTTGAATTATCGCGCTTCTATTGCGTTCCTTCTGTTTAGCGCGCATGCGCACAGCAGCGCTCATTCATTGTGAAGTTTAGCAGCAAAATGGAAATGACTTTCGAGACTTTCATTTTGCATGACTTTCCAACATTTAATAGTATTAAAATTGTTTAAAACAAAACATTAAAATCATTTAACTGTTTCTATAGATTTAAACATTACATTTTTAAAACAAACCTTTCTTCAGCAGAATCACAGCAGATGCAGGATCGCGGCGCAGTCTTTTGACGTCATGTCATCACTCCAAAATAAAAGTCCTGTTCAGACGCTGCATTGTCTACAATCACAGAAGAGCATAGACTGTTTTATCAGTTAATCTTTGTATTACAATTAACAGTGACAAATATGATACAAACAAATATGGTAAAAAGATTGTATGAGTTCATTAAGAGTTCATTCATGTGTCCTAACTGAAACACACACATATATATTGATGGATCCGAAATGGTCAATATTCATATTCATGCACTTTTATTAATATTTATTTTTAATCATTTATGGCTTATGATTTATTAAGTTTTACTTTTGCTTTCATATATTTATGTACTCATACTTTGTAGATTAATTCTTATCATATTTTCAAGTATTCATTGGTGATTGTACCCTTATGGTTATTTTATATTTAAGAGTATGATTGCTATGTTCAATTGTTTTTCAAGTGTTCCAATGTGACAGGTCACACTGACACGTTTGTGGTTAGACATTGGACGCCTGCAGAATTAACCATTTGAATTTGAAATCTGATCAAAATATGTCTGTTATTTTTCCTGATGACATTTAAAAGGGTAAGATTTGCAAAATTCCCAAAGTGGGTCAAAACAACTTTTATCTCTATTTTTTGACACTGGACCAGTAGATGACGTAATGGGTGAAATTAACCTTTTCTTTTAGAACAAAAACATCAATTTGAGTGGGATGTAAATTTCCCTATATGCTCATGGTATAAAGCTGACCAAGTCATTGATAATTCAGCTTTTTCCCTTCTTTGCTCTCCTTGGCTTCTACTTCTTGTCTCTTTTCCGCAAATGTCTTAATTATTGCTCTTTTTGATCTTCATCTATTAGATACAATACTCTGGATTATACAATACTCTAAATTTTATTATTAACTATTGACTGCTTCTTTATGGATGTTATTTTACCTTTTGGTTTTATTAAGTATTTTCATTATCGATTAAAGTTTGCGTGTGAGGCTAAATTTAATTGTAATGAATAAATAATTTTATTATCTGCCTGGATCTCATTTTCCGGTTCGGGTTCTTTCGAAGATGCACTGCAAGGTTTAAATAGAGGTGAGCAATATACTCTGTTTTATCGAGGTGAGTAATATACTCTGTTTTATCTGGTCTACTGTTTTCCGAATTGCTTGAGCTTTGAAGCTGTCTGCTGGTGGATGTGGACTTTCATTTGGCTGCAGACAAAGAAAGAACCACGAGTCCAACCTCAGCCGAGTGTCGGATATTGAATAACTGGTGTGTTCATATTGAATTACCAATTTTATTCTGAGTATTCAGTGTAAGTCTCTAGCGAGGATTTAATGAGGAGCGCTCTGTTGCGAGGGTGACCGCCGTTTGACATCAATTTCCCATTTGTTTACCCGTTAGGTTAAATCCTCGGGTTAGACTGTGTTGGTGGGTTATTGAAAGTCTGTTTGGTCAACTCGTGTTTTTTGGGCGGAAGCTTCTGAATAGGGCCCTGCAATTTCGGTGACAGTGGACTGGCCTTGCTGAATTATTAAATTGAGATCCATTGGTAGATATATATTAATATTTAAAATTAAAATCAAGAGAAATTTGAAATTTGTCTGAATCCAGAAAGTAAAAATTTAAATTTTGCAAATTTGTAAAATTTATTGTATTAAGAGGAAAAGAAAAAACAAGTATTTTGAGTGTTTTATCTAATAGATGAAGTTATATTCGGTCATGACCTATTCTTTTGTGTATTGAAGTCCTTGCAAGGCACTAAGACCTAAAATGCTAACTAAATAACTTTTAAAATGTCCTACATAACTCGATCTTGTCAGAGTGGGTGTCAAAGCAGAGCAGCACATCAGCAATTATTTTTGTATGTGGATGTCCGTCTTATAAAGGAGATTGGACTGTAAAAAGGATTAAAAATTCAACTTATGGCTATCTATCTGCCACTCACTATTTCCTCAGTCACTTTGATGAGGTGAAGTTAGTTTCGAGTTCCTGTCCTGCTCTGTTCTGTCCCAGCTGTGTTAGATCGAGTGTGCTGCTATCTTTAACGTATTGCGGTCCAAATTTTAGTGATATGATATGTACAATTGTTCTTAGATAATCCTGCTTAATAGTTTGTTTTATTATTATTTTATGCATTGTCTCAGATAGGTTAAAAGTTAAATAAAAATACGATATGCATGAAATGTAAAGCTACTTAAAAGAGAAATTAATAAATAATACAATATTAACTGAATGAAGCAAAAATATAGGTTTAATATATATTCTGTTATCAGTGATTTGAAGATATCTGAAATATGTATTCATAATCCCTGGTGGACAGCTTGAAATGTTATCTATTGTAGAGATTTTTAGTAAGTGTTAATGGAAATAACTTTTGCATTGTGTTGAATGAGAATGAGATTGAGTGACTAAGTTAAAATTAAATTGATTTAGGTAAAGGAAGAAAAGTTTCATTTTATTTCGTTTTGTTTGATTTTGATGTATTTGTGAGTATTATTTATATGTTCAGATAATTAGAAATATAGTTTAGTTTGCTCTTTTCTGCATTTTTTTTTGCAAAGAAGAACTTGCTTGCTCTATTTTCTGCAAAGAAGAACTTGCTTTATTAAAATAAAATCTAGAACTGCTGTTGTCAGTTGGATGAGACTCTTAAAATTAAGTAAAAGCTGAGCAGATCAAACCATTTTCGGTTGTGATGACAATTTATGTGGGGTCAATTTGATTTATGCATTCTCTGAGTGTTCAATTTCCAGAAGAAGATGTCCCAACACAAACAAGAGTGAATGGACTGTGCGTGCCAGTGGGGGAAAAGAAACTCAAAGACCCAGGCTGCAGAGAAACGCAGGCACCACCTGGTTGATGGGCTTCAGCTCACCCCTGATTCCAGCTAAACCCTGAAAAGAGGAAGCTGAAAATTCTCAGGGCTGACAACGAAAAGACTGAGTTCATGCAGAAACAACACATCCTGCCATAATGCAGAGAGAGAAAGACTGCTGCATTCAGAGTCAACCTCATGTTTCAACTGGTCCTCATGACAGACTGAGAGACCCAACGTACTGGATGAAGAAAGACACTAAAACTGCCAAACAGGCTCAACTGACTAACTGACCATACGAGTGGGGGACTTCCCTCTCTTCCTCGTGTGTGTGTTGCAGGTACTGCCTTTACTGTGATCACTACAGAGAATGCTTCAAAATTAGACTTGTCATCACAACTTACAGATTGATAATAGTCTCATAGCAGTTCTTGATTTTGTTAACCTCCTGCACTTTTCTGTCAATAAGCACCAGTCCAACCCTTTATGAAATGGAAGTTAAGTGATTGCTTGACTCACGTTCAGTTAAACTGGGTTTGGACTTAGTTAGAGGATGTTGTGCAATGAAGAGAGTTTAGACTCGACTCTCAGGACAAACATGTGTGTTACATAGTTCTCTTAAATAGAATATGGATGGTAGAGATTTGATATTAGTCACTCCATCTTGGCTAATAGATATTTGTTCTTTATTATAAGAAAAAAAAATATTCCAAAACTGTAAAATCAATATATATCACAAATGCTGTCATCAGAGATTATGATTATGGTTAACCATGGATCCAAAATTATGAGATCTACAGTTTTTTTTATTAGAATAGCTCATGAGCAACTGTAGAAAGGATACTTTTTTCCAATACATAGATGAATAATAAAATATATTTACGAAATTAATTTTCTTAATCGTGGCATGCCTAGGCTTAAAATAATATTTCCTTAAAATTGGTGTTTGTTTTTGCCGTGTTAAAATAAATTCTATTGCGACAAACGTCGTCTGACTAAACAATTTCAAAAACCTAGACACTGTTTCACGGGGAATGCCACAGTGCCTATGTTTCATCATTTCCAACATTGTCGAAAGAGTTTGATTCGATTGGACTTGGTGGTATTCCACCCTTAACAATATCTATTCCCATTCATTCATTTGCATATGCAGTGACAAGAAAAAAAATTATACTCTGGCCAGAGACATAAAAGTGTGAAGGTGTGTGTGAGTGATGGTGCACCATGGCAAAGAAAAATGCCATAAACAGCTATATTCAAATTTTCTTAAAATGGGCACATTATATGAATTATGCCTAATGAAATAATGGTCATGGATGAATTTGGCTAATAATCCTGACCTGGGTTATTGTGGCAGAATGAAACAATGCCACACCTGCGCAGGGGAAAATTTCTTGGGAAAGCAGAACAAGCAATCTTGTCCTGTTTACCCCACACTAACTTTCCTTTTCTTTCCAGCATGTCATGATGGATTCCACTGAACTGATTCTGTTCTGAATGTATAATGTAATGTTTTGTGATTGTTAACATGTTGAAGGTGGGATGAGTGTTATCCAGGTAGAGGAATTTATATTACTGGGTAAAAATAAGAAATTATTTACTTATTTAATCAACAAAGGAAATATTATAACAATAAAATTAAATCATGTATGATATTGCCAGATAAAGGAATATCATGGTCTAAACAGCCCTGGATAACCCTCACACCAAATCCAAATGAATTTCCACAGGTTTTGTTACCCCAAGGAGGACTGGACGGGGTGATGTGTAAATATATGTTGTCTCTAACAAAAACATTTCAGGTCTTCATTCACAGGTCAAAGCCGTGCTGTTGATTGCTGAAATTCATCCTACTAATCCGAGTGCTAATGTATTGTCAATCATGTGAAAATGTGTGGTATTTTCATCAAACAAGTTCTTTTTCCTGTGTGACGCCTGATTGTGATCACTAGAAAGGAAGTGTCCATTAGGGTCAAAAAAGAGAATGAGTAAACTCAACTGGTGGCTTAAAAGCCCAATGTTTGCTCCAACTGATCAAGAGTGTCCCAGAACCAAGGAAGGATCGACGAGCACCACAGTGCTTAGCAACACAAGGGGAAGTCCACAGAGAGACTGAAACTGATTACATCATACTACTGCTGCAGCACAGAATGGAGAGATTGAGACTTTGAAGGATTGAGTTGTTTAGGGTTATCAAATGATATATAGTTGTTTAATTTGTCTATTTGTGTGATACATCTGATGGTTATGTTATTTTACTTACTTTTTATTTGGGTCTAGTTGACATTGAATTCACAATTTAGTATGGCAAATTAATTTGATTTTGATTCTTTACTAAAACTGGCTAACAAATTAAAACTAATGGAAGAAATTTTATCTGCCTGATAGTTGCGGTAAGTCCTCAACCCAGCAAAAGTCCAGGGGACGTTCGGGGTCGGGTTTGTTTAGAGGCCCTCGTCGGACCAGCCTGGTGAAGGCTTCCAGTCAATATTTTATGCAGTCAGCTGGGGTTAGAGAGGTACCCGCAGCTTCATCTAGATGTGATGCTTTTATATTCAATTTATTCGATATCCATTCCGTATCTTTTGACAATTTTGTAATGAGTCTCTCAAGACTCAAGTGGGGGACTGATGGATCCGAAATGGTCAATATTCATATTCATGCACTTTTATTAATATTTACTTTTAATCATTTATGGCTTATGATTTATCAGTTTTACTTTTGCTTTCATATATTTATGTACTCATACTTTATAGACTAATTCTTATCATATTTTCAAGTATTCACTTGTTATTGTACCCTTATGGTTATTTTATATTTAAGAGTATGATTGCTATGTTCAATTGTTTTTCAAGTGTTCCAATGTGACAGGTCACACTGACACGTTTGTGGTTAGACATTGGACGCCTGCAGAATTAACCATTTGACTTTGAAATCTGATCAAAATATGTCTGTTATTTTTCATAATGACATTTAAAAGGGTAAGATTTGCAAAATTCCCAAAGTGGGTCAAAACAACTTTTATCTCTATTTTTGACACTGGACCAGTAGATGACGTAATGGGTGAAATTAACCTTTTCTTTTAGAACAAAAACATCAATTTGAGTGGGATGTAAATTTCCCTATATGCTTATGGTATAAAGCTGACCGAGTCATTGATAATTCAGCTTTTGCTTTCCTTTGCTCTCCTTGGCTTCTACTTCTTGTCTTTTATCTGCAAATGTCTTAATTATTGCTCTTTTGATCTTCATCTATTAGATACAATACTCTAAATTTTATTATTAACTATTGACTAATACTTTATGATGGTTATTTTACCTTTTGGTTTTATTAAGTATTTTCATTATCGATTAAAGTTTGCGTGTGAGGCTAAATTGAATTGTAATGAATAAATAATTTTTCATCAACTTTATTTACTGCCTGGATCTCATTTTCTCAAGTTTTTGCATCTATATATATATATATATATATATATATATATATATATATACTTTGACCTTTAATGTGTTTCAATTCGGACACATGAATGAACTCTGCTTTATGAACTCATTCAACCTTTTTACCATGTTTGTTTGTATCATATTTCTCACTGTTTTAATTTTAATACAAAGATTAAATGTTAAAACAGTCAATGCACTTCTGTGATTGTAGACAATGCAGCGTCTGAACAGGACTTTTATTTTGGAGTGACGACATGACGTCATAAGACTGCGTCGAGATCCTGCATCTGCTGTTTCTCCTGAAGAAAGGTTTGTTTTAAGAATTTAAGCTGTTTTAATCGACAGAAACAGTTAGATAAAGAATCACAATGTTTTACATTTTTTTTTACAAGCGATGTAAAATTAGTTTATTTGCTATCTAATGTAACATTGTGATTCTTTATCTAACTGTAATGAAGGATATTTGTATGAGTAAAACTCATAACCACTGATGAGAAACAGTAAACCTGCGTCTCATTTCTCATGAACGAGAACAACAAACACTAACAAATTAACTAATCATGTTTTCATCAGTCATAAATGCCTAAATATAAAGTTTATTCATTTTCAGTGTTAGTTTTGAGAGATTTTTTTTGTCTAACAGGTCATTTAAGACCATTAACTTTTAATTATTCCTTTCTTAAAAATGGCGTTTATTAAAGAGGAGACTGAAGACATGAAGATGGAGTTTAAAAAAGAGGAGGAGGGTCAAGATATAAAGATGGTGTTTATTAAAGAAGAAAGTGAAGAAATTATTAAAGAGGAGACTGAAGACATGAAGGTGGAGTTTATTGAAGAGGAGGAGAATGAAGACATAAAGATGGTGTTTATTAAAGAGGAAAGTGAAGATATGAAGATAATTATTAAAGATGAGACTGAAGACATGAAGATTGAAGAAACATTCAGTGTGAAACATGAAGATACTGAGGAACAAACAGGTTGGTTTTATTCTCACAGCTGAACTCAGTCATTTGATCATTATTAAAATGTCCAGCTCTACAGAAATAGAGAATACAGAAATATAATCTTACAGAAAAGTGTCCGAATTCACTCAGTCGGTTCATTCACTCCTTCAAGTGGACTTACTGTAGAGCTAGAGTTTGGTTACTTGTAATTGACCATTATTAACTCATTACTATAGTGAGTAAATGTAATAATGTTTATGTGACTTTAAAGTACAGTGTTTCCATTCAATCTGATCCTGGACCACAAAACCAGTTGTAAGTCTCACGGGTATATTTGTATATTTGGGGGCACCTATACTGTAACCTACTATTTTAATTATGAAATAATAATAATATAAACGTTAAGCCAAAACTAATTCATTTAAAGCTAAACTGGAACAGAAACCGGCGTTATAACCTATAATTTGGCACAAATCCAAATGTTTCCATATTCACTATTTGGAGGCTAATCTATATTATTCAAACACTTTTATTGTACACATACTACTATAACTTTTTATATATTTGGCTGAATGTATGTTATTTTTACAATTAACAGGCTGCGATGTCAAGTTACTAAAACTGATATATGTTGTGTGTACGTGAGGCGCCGGCGCGATCACTTGAATTTTCTTATAAAAGCAGAAACAACTCTAAAATAGGCTACTCAGACATTTATGGTCACATGTCGAATGTCGAATCTGTGAAGGGTTAAAGGTACAATATGTAATAGTTTTGCAGTAAAATACCCAAAAACCACTAGGCCAATGTTATGTATTTTGTTCACTTGAGTACTTACAATATCCCAAATGTTTCCAACAATTTGTAAATCGTGAGAAAATTGCAATTTTAACCAAGGCTCCGTGACGTGTGAGGAGTCACCTGTCAATGGCATCATACCCGCGTTACCTTCAGTTACCAATATTATTTTGTAGAAACCATGGAAACACCAAAGACGCTTTAATAAATCACATGTTTTAATAGACAAGGGAACAACTTTTTTTTTTCATAGGCAGAAAACGAATTATCGTTATATAGTTTAACACGTTTAGTCTTGTTTAAATCTAATTTTCTTGCGAGTAACATGCTTTAACCATGCCTCAAAGAAAAACACTATTTTGTGAAGTAGCTAACATAACATAATCAGATGCAGCTTTTTTTTAGTAACAGTAATACAGAATTTTCTCCATCATACAATACGTTTTAAAATGAATCACACCATTTATCAACACAAGCCATCCAGCATTTAATATGATATTGTAAAATCGATCTATCTTACAGCAGTGTGTAACAGTGTCTCACAGCAGCCGCCGAGTGAACACTCAGAGTAACGTTATAACATCATTTTCAACAAACTCAAATGTCTCTATTATGATAAACAGAGCTGCGTTACCTCATACCAAAGAGTTTATTCTTTGCTCATACTAATGACTGGAAAAGCGGAAGTAGTAGTAGTATAATCTTCTTGTAATAATAATTACCATTATCAATATTTTTTTTACAAACACTGAATGACAAACAGTATCTTAAGCACCACCACCAGTTCTGCTTAGTTAAAATGACAAATATGCATTCATGGTTATCAAGTTTTAATTCTCGTTAATAAAGTTCTATTATTAATTAAATAATACTTGATTGATTGATGTTAAGAGCTTTGCCATATTAAAAAGAAAAGCTAATTTGGTGGAATCCTATATAATTTTTTGTTCTAGCTTTATTCTGTGCTATCATCTCCGCTGGTTTCAAAATATGTCTGTTTTCTCCTCATCCGGCACCAACACAACCTTGTTTCTGCAGTGACTTTAAACATGTTTCCTATAACAATGTCTGACGTTTATGTTTGACGAGGCGTGAGCAAGTCAAATAAACCACGCTAAATCTGATCAGAGCACTCGGACTGAAACAGACTTCCAGAAATACAATTTTTGAACAGGATTCAAAATGGATTTCATTTCATGTTGTGGTTGTATGTTTAGTAATGGGATCTGATCAATTGTTGTTCATGGTTATCGTGCCACCAGCTGGCAGCAGTAAGTGTGGCACATATTCAAGCCTTTAAAATAATCGTTTTATAGTCACAGTATTTTCTGGAACATAAGTGCATCTACAAATCAGCTCCATGGCAAATTCCAAGCAATCAAGAGCTTAGAGAGCTACATTTAACCCTTATAGGGTCTTTGGGGTCTTTTTAGTCTTTGTCCAAATGACATGAAACTTTGTACAGTGGTTAACACTTTCTAGATCTACAAATAAAAATAAAAAAATTGAGTGATATCTTGTTTTATTCACACTTGGGGAACAAAATGTAATTTTGTAACAAAATAATTGTTTTTTAAAAAACNTTTTTTTTTAGCTTAAATATTCTTTTAACAACCAATTAATAATAATAAATTATTCGAACTTCATTCAAATGCTGTCACGGGCACGAGGGTCTACAAATGATAACAGGCGCTCATTTATCCTATATTCACGGCTACAATACAGTCATAAAGTCACATTTTATTGGCATGATCTGGCATTTAAAGTATTTACAAAATATAGCTAACAACATAATATAGGCCTACAGAAAGGATACACGAAAAGGGGAAAATAACGCAAATAGGGCTACATAACAATAAATAAAAAACATTTAACAGATAATGATAGCCTAATAATAATAATAATAAATGATGTAAAAATATGAAATAAAAAAATTACAATAAGTGAATGGATTTAAAAGACTGTTGGATGTGATAAAAATATACACGGCATATTCTAATATTTATTGATAAACTTCATTCGAATGCTGCTGTAGGCATCGCACACAACACAATTGGCAACATGTTACTATAATCACTTCTTAATTCCGTGCTTCTTCTTAATTAAAAATAAATATTATTATAATCTTATCCATTTCTGATAGTTCCAGGTTGCTATGGTAGTGCAGATTGTTTACACATGTAACTCATGGTGGCCATGAGAAATAGATGTCGTTCCCTCAACATGACTTTACATCGCGTGGCCACGAGATCGTTTTGTTGAGGTCACAACATCCTTATGTCGTGTCCACGAGATCCACGACTTATCACGTTCCCACGAGTTTATATGTCGTGGACCCTCCCGGTCACCGTAGAAATTAAAGAGAAGAATAGTTTTAATCTCAGACCTCCTTGTTAGTCTTTTTCAAAGAGACACCGAGTATGACACATTTATTGATCAGTCAATCATTGATTAGCCTATATTATAATTCTACTGTTTATTATGAACACTAATGTGAAAACACGGAAGCCACAGTTTAGATCTAATTAAATATGTTTTAAATACTGATATCTTAACTTCTTAAAACACATTGTTATGAGATATTCGTTCAGCTCTGGTATCAGTAGAATCAACAGTATGTAAATGTGTGACTTTAACAGTAAATATGTGCTTCAGTCGACTCATGTTAGTGCTGTTAGAAGTGACCAGAGTTTGACGAGTCCATCTCTTCTCTCCTTCAGTTCACCAGGATCAACCAGTTTAGCCTGTTTTACTTTTCCCCTCTTACAATTGCCATGTGATTTCTCAAAATTTAAAGATTTAAAAGGTTGTCATGTTTTTAAAAATCTTTCCAATTTTTCCAACATTAAAGGCAACAATGGCTGGAAAGATATATATGCATTCTGAGCTCTTTCTGTGTGAAATTATGTTATATTGTGCATCAAAAGTGTACTTTCACTTTAATTGAACGTGAGAAGTGAAGCAAAAATAGACTCGGCACAGAAAACCCTCACTTTGCTGCTCACGTGACGCACCTGCTCCTGGTGTGAATGCATCCATTGGCTAACATGCATGCTGAAAAAACACGCTGCTCATGCTTGCAGTATGAAACTGGTGTAATACCAAAGCCACTGGAAGGCCTGCAACCTTTAGCCAAAAAAGTGTAACAGCTAACGCTAACGCTCCGCCCCCCCCGCGGTACGCAGGGAATAAGACCGGAGGCTGTTTTTTGAATGGATGTCAATGGATGAGAGGCTTCACTATGCTGATTAAACAGCTTTTGTGGGGAAATAGCTAATCATTTAATTAATCCACAGCCTGTTTGCTAATCTTCAGCATGTTTTACACTAAACAATACTTTCGTTGGGAACTATATGAAGAGTTTGGTTCCAAAACGCGATAAACGCCATTTTCAAAAAATTGAGTTTCCACCAAAATCAGTATTGTATCTGGTCGGTATTGAAAAGTCATTTATTAATTTTGCACAAAATGCGATATCCGTCGTGTTATTCTGTCATGTTTTCTCCCTTTCTTTCCAAAACGCGACAAACGCCAGTCTCCCTTCTCTGCAGAATGCGATATATCCGCTCAACCGATCACAGCGCACCATTCCACGCACTGTAAACATTGAAGGCTTTTTTAAAAGCCGTTTTTAATACCAATGTACTCGGCAAATGTGTTTATTTAACCGTGCGGTGGCGCCAGATACTCTTTAATCGGTAATGACAAATAATTTAACAAGATTCATTTTGGGAGCGACGGCTGAATGTATTTTTAGTAAAATGCCTGTATATAAGATAAATATTGGCAAAGTTGAGACTCTGTCATGTATATGAATCAACTTACTTTGTTGTGTATTTTCAATTTGAAAAATAACTTTTATATTGATGGATTAATTGCATTTTGAAAAAAAGTGTCATGGATTTATTGCATTTTGGGGAAAAAAATAATACGTTTTTATAATAAACTTTTTAAAATCAAAATGTAGATTTGAATTTTTTATGTTTTTATAACCAAAAGATGCTATGTGAAAGTTTGAAACAGAAAATAGTGGTTTTCATCTTGCCACTTTCTTGGTAAAGAAAACACCTTTTTACTCAAATTAATCAAAATGGAGTTATTGCGTTTTGGAACCAAACTCTTCAAATGTAGATTTTAGCTTGATAAAAATGTATTTTTTTAAGAGAAGGCAGAATACACGATACACGATAGGCTGAGAGGTGAGCATGTGATTAAGTTAGTCGTTACACTTTCTCCAATGGTAAGAGATACAGACACTCTCATCTCCCCATTATATACAATCTTTGGTAATACTTGGAGTATGTGCATAAACCTTGCGCACTGTATACATACTTTAGTAGAGCTTATAGACTCGGTAGCTACTGTGGCACGAACACAAGCATGTAGTGTTCAGATTTATCCATTCTGGGACCCGGTTTAAAAAAAAATAGTGTCTCCAGGCTCCCAAAACACTGGATCTGTCTGGACGAAATACCGATACAATACAAAATCTTTACGGATACATCTATACGCGTCTCTGTGTGGACGGGCTCTCAGAGAGAAAGCTGTTTTCTCACACAGCGCACCGCTGCTGCTCGTCAGAGACACAGAGAGAGGCGTGTCTGTGCAGGAAAACTGAAGTGTGTTCAGAAAAATCAATTCTTCAGTTTCACTTTTATTTTTTAAACAGATTTCATTTTAACATTAACCTGTTACCTTGCTTGTGTTGCTTCTCCAACTTATCAGCCAGATGGTTTTGGTTCATCTTCCTCAGGATGTCCACCGTGATCTTCACAGCTCTTTCTGGTCCAAAACACCTCATGATCAGGTCCACTGTGTCAAGAGCGTCTGCCTTCTCCAGATCAGTCTTTTTAATACAGTAATGTTTCTCTAAGTGCCATTTAAACCTCTTCAGTTTATCTTTTTCTAGATCATCCAGAGCATCCAGAAGATTTTCACATAAAACAGACTCCATCTTTCTTCACTGATTCACGTCTGCAGGACAAGAAGACACAGAAAGTCATCTGATTTGTGTTAGACAGCTATAATTACTTGAAAAGATCAAATAATTGCCTTATTTGACGTTTAATTGTCACTTACTGAAGCTGAAGGTCTGGAATCATTTCATTTAAATCTCCATAGGTCAGTATTTTATGAAGCAGTTTTTACAGGTAAGTAGAGGTTAGCAGAGTCCTTGAGGTGAGCATAACAGGTAGGTACGTGTTAACGAGACCGGGCAGTGCCTGAATGCTCTGAAGTGTCTTATATGCTGCGGTGGTGATGAGTGCTAATGCGTGTCAGGTGTGGCTTGTTAATACTCAGGAGAGGGAGTGCGTTGTGATTGGGAGAGTGTAGAGCCTGGCGTGTCTGTGACAAATATTGGCATATATTTGGAAATAACCCTTAAAAAGTAAAAATAAATAAATGGATAGAGGTCACATGGAGACATCATCACAGTTGTTTTGTTCCTTTTAAAATCACTATAATAACTGAAAACCCCCAAATGGCCCAGGGGGGTATTCCAGAAAGCAAGGTTATCTTAACGTCACATATACCCTGAATTCTCGGTTGATTAACCCAAACCTTGCTTACTTGAGGTATGCTGGTTCCAAAAACTCGTCCAGGAGTAAGTTCAGCCAACCCAGAGTATGTTCCCGGTTAACACACAAGACATTCTCAATTCTCAATCGATGATTCACCATGGAAACAGACCCTAAGAAAACAGCGGTTGCAACCTAGTCTCATAGGAAAGACGTACCTGTTGGAACATTTTAGCGAGTCGTCAAAATACGTGCCAATACGTACATATCACTGCAGTTTCCAACAGAAATGAACTTTTAATCGTTTTCATACACGGTTATGATCACGGGGTCAGATTATGCATTAATAAAGACTCGTTTTCACGTCTCCTTGCACAATATTATGTTATGACTTCAAAACGCTTTTTTACCAAAGTGCACGATTTGTAAACGAATATATTTTGGACTTTGCATCGCTTAACCAGCTCCATATGTTTCGCTTTTTTGATGTAACAAAGCTTGCTCGGTAACTCACCTGATCGACTCACTTAAAAAGCACATGTGAAGGATGTATTGTTGGAACGCGAGCGAAGTACAAAGCCTATAATTTACATAATAAATAATAGTTTAGCATTCAAATACTTCACGAATATGGAAACATTTGGATTTGTGCCGAAATGGAGAGGTAGGCGACATGTTCTTTTATTTTTCGTTATAGTTCTGTTCTGAATAGGCTACCGTTTATAAGATTTGTTGTCTATAGCTATATGTTCTGTTTAAACCGTCTAACCGATAGTATTAATTGGTCCAACTTCTTGGTTAACAGTTAAAGGCTCTCTAAGCGATCCTGGGTGGAGTAACTTCCTGTGGACGTTCAAAGTGTTGTCAAACAAAACAGAGGCTAGCTAGACCCTCCCTCCTCCTCCTCCTCCTGGCCTTCCCCTCCGTGCTTCCTGAAACAATCATGAACGCGCATTTAAAATGTAAGTAGCTTGCGTATTGACGCTGCTTTTCGGTTATTGGCTGGAGCATGTTTATTATGTTAAGTGGTCCAGGCTGCACCCGTTTGTTTTTATTGCCGTTTTCGGAGCTTGTTTGAGCTTTTTTTTACAGTGTGTTCAGGGGACAGGCAGCTAGCGGATAGTGAGGAGATGTTTGCTGTATGTGACAAAAAATGTTTTGGCCTTAAAAACGTGTGACTTCGCTTAGAGCACCTTTAACTAGTCAATTACGAGCATTCCTAAATAAAACTTTCTAATGCGAATGCCGTGCTTTTTCTCTCACGATTCTCTTTCTCTATGAGAGTCTTCTTCTGGCTGTAGCATGTTGTCTCGCTTTTCATGAAGTATTTGCCAGTGTTGTTTTTGTTTTCCGCACGCTGTTTCGAGCAGCAGAGCAGCCTGCCTCAGCTTGTAAAAAAGTAGCTTTTTACTGTGGTAGTGCTAATAAATGTTTAAACTAACATTGTGATATGTTTATATTAGTGTTTTATATCTATGGCTTTTATTGAACAAGTGTTGATTTGAGAGTCTAAACTGATCAAACGTGCTCAACTCACTGTCGGCTGCTGCGGTCGTCATTATAAGAAACAAACTTCAATTTAATAAACAAAGAAGTCCTCCAAACATTTTTCTAAATTAACTTAATAAAGAAATGAAAAGGATTACAACTACTTTGCAAATAAAAACAAAACTGAACATTTTAATGGCTGCAACAAAGGCTGCGTTATGGAGAGGATTTATAAAAAAAATTAAAAAAAACGAGCTCCAGTCGGGCTCGGGCCAAAAATTCTGACAAGCTGACGGACATGGGCTGGGCTAGGGCCTGAGCGTCTCGGGCCAGGGCCGGGCTAGGGCCAAGATTTGTGGCCCGTGCAGGGCTCTAATACAGTATTGACACAAATACTTCAGCTACAGTCATATTTGCATTATATCTCAGTTAATACCTGTTCAAATAACTTCAGAAAATCTGCACATTTTCACACGTTTTAGTGAATAAAATAACTGATTTATGATCCATAATGATTAAACAGTAGTTACAGTAAATATATTTAATGAAGTGAGATGATGAATGTCATATTTGATGATGATCATATACAGAATGATCATATTTCACACGCAGCAGATGATTTATACAGCATTCAGACATTTCACACATTCATCATCAATTCATATCTGACTTATGATTGGAGCACAAACACTAGAGGAACATCACATGACTGATGACAGTCACATGTTCTTCATCAATTTAATGTGTCATGATATTTCAGTATTAATGTAATGAAGAGACTCTATAACATTGACTCTATAACATTGATTCATCATCAGCTCAAAGCATTATGGGTAGAGTCTCTGTTCTGATTCATCATCAGCTCAAAGCATTATGGGTAGAGTCTCTCTGTTCTGATTCATCATCAGCTCAAAGCATTATGGGTAGAGTCTCTCTGTTCTGATTCATCATCAGCTCAAAGCATTATGGGTAGAGTCTCTCTGTTCTGATTCATCATCAGCTCAAAGCATTATGGGTAGAGTCTCTGTTCTGATTCATCATCAGCTCAAAGCATTATGGGTAGAGTCTCTCTGTTCTGATTCATCATCAGCTCAAAGCATTATGGGTAGAGTCTCTCTGTTCTGATTCATCATCAGCTCAAAGCATTATGGGTAGAGTCTCTGTTCTGATTCATCATCGGCTCAAAGCATTATGGGTAGAGTCTCTCTGTTCTGATTCATCAACAGCTCAAAGCATTATGGGTAGAGTCTGTTCTGATTCATCAACAGCTCAAAGCATTATGGGTAGAGTCTGTTCTGATTCATCAACAGCTCAAAGCATTATGGGTAGAGTCTCTGTTCTGATTCATCAACAGCTCAAAGCATTATGGGTAGAGTCTCTCTGTTCTGATTCATCAACAGCTCAAAGCATTATGGGGAGAGTCTCTCTGTTCTGATTCATCAACAGCTCAAAGCATTATGGGAGAGTCTCTCTGTTCTGATTCATCATCAGCTCAAAGCATTATGGGTAGAGTCTCTGTTCTGATTCATCATCAGCTCAAAGCATTATGGGTAGAGTCTCTCTGTTCTGATTCATCATCAGCTCAAAGCATTATGGGTAGAGTCTGTTCTTATTCATCATCAGCTCAAAGCATTATGGGTAGAGTCTCTCTGTTCTGATTCATCATCAGCTCAAAGCATTATGGGTAGAGTCTGTTCTGATTCATCAACAGCTCAAAGCATTATGGGTAGAGTCTCTGTTCTGATTCATCATCAGCTCAAAGCATTATGGGTAGAGTCTCTCTGTTCTGATTCATCATCAGCTCAAAGCATTATGGGTAGAGTCTGTTCTGATTCATCAACAGCTCAAAGCATTATGGGTAGAGTCTCTGTTCTGATTCATCATCAGCTCAAAGCATTATGGGTAGAGTCTCTCTGTTCTGATTCATCAACAGCTCAAAGCATTATGGGTAGAGTCTCTGTTCTGATTCATCATCAGCTCAAAGCATTATGGGTAGAGTCTCTCTGTTCTGATTCATCATCAGCTCAAAGCATTATGGGTAGAGTCTCTGTTCTGATTCATCATCAGCTCAAAGCATTATGGGTAGAGTCTCTCTGTTCTGATTCATCATCAGCTCAAAGCATTATGGGTAGAGTCTGTTCTGATTCATCAACAGCTCAAAGCATTATGGGTAGAGT
Organism: Megalobrama amblycephala; assembly: GCF_018812025.1. NCBI lineage: Eukaryota > Metazoa > Chordata > Actinopteri > Cypriniformes > Xenocyprididae > Megalobrama > Megalobrama amblycephala. Next base: position 20,353,449 of record NC_063044.1, read on the forward strand.
CTGTTCTGATTCATCAACAGCTCAAAGCATTATGGGTAGAGTCTCTGTTCTGATTCATCATCAGCTCAAAGCATTATGGGTAGAGTCTCTCTGTTCTGATTCATCATCAGCTCAAAGCATTATGGGTAGAGTCTCTGTTCTGATTCATCATCAGCTCAAAGCATTATGGGTAGAGTCTCTGTTCTGATTCATCATCAGCTCAAAGCATTATGGGGAGAGTCTCTCTGTTCTGATTCATCATCAGCTCAAAGCATTATGGGTAGAGTCTCTTTTCTGATTCATCTTCAGCTCAAAGCATTATGGGTAGAGTCTCTGTTCTGATTCATCATCAGCTCAAAGCATTATGGGTAGAGTCTCTCTGTTCTGATTCATCATCAGCTCAAAGCATTATGGGTAGAGTCTCTGTTCTGATTCATCATCAGCTCAAAGCATTATGGGTAGAGTCTCTGTTCTGATTCATCATCAGCTCAAAGCATTATGGGGAGAGTCTCTCTGTTCTGATTCATCATCAGCTCAAAGCATTATGGGTAGAGTCTCTTTTCTGATTCATCTTCAGCTCAAAGCATTATGGGTAGAGTCTCTGTTCTGATTCATCATCAGCTCAAAGCATTATGGGTAGAGTCTCTGTTCTGATTCATCATCAGCTCAAAGCATTATGGGTAGAGTCTCTGTTCTTATTCATCATCAGCTCAAAGCATTATGGGTAGAGTCTCTCTTTCTGATTCATCTTCAGCTCAAAGCATTATGGGTAGAGTCTCTGTTCTGATTCATCTTCAGCTCAAAGCATTATGGGTAGAGTCTCTGTTCTGATTCATCATCAGCTCAAAGCATTATGGGTAGAGTCTCTGTTCTTATTCATCATCAGCTCAAAGCATTATGGGTAGAGTCTCTGTTCTGATTCATCATCAGCTCAAAGCATTATGGGTAGAGTCTCTCTGTTCTGATTCATCAACAGCTCAAAGCATTATGGGTAGAGTCTCTCTGTTCTGATTCATCATCAGCTCAAAGCATTATGGGTAGAGTCTCTGTTCTGATTCATCATCAGCTCAAAGCATTATGGGTAGAGTCTCTCTGTTCTGATTCATCATCAGCTCAAAGCATTATGGGTAGAGTCTCTCTGTTCTGATTCATCATCAGCTCAAAGCATTATGGGTAGAGTCTCTGTTCTGATTCATCATCGGCTCAAAGCATTATGGGTAGAGTCTCTCTGTTCTGATTCATCAACAGCTCAAAGCATTATGGGTAGAGTCTGTTCTGATTCATCAACAGCTCAAAGCATTATGGGTAGAGTCTGTTCTGATTCATCAACAGCTCAAAGCATTATGGGTAGAGTCTCTGTTCTGATTCATCAACAGCTCAAAGCATTATGGGTAGAGTCTCTCTGTTCTGATTCATCAACAGCTCAAAGCATTATGGGGAGAGTCTCTCTGTTCTGATTCATCAACAGCTCAAAGCATTATGGGAGAGTCTCTCTGTTCTGATTCATCATCAGCTCAAAGCATTATGGGTAGAGTCTCTGTTCTGATTCATCATCAGCTCAAAGCATTATGGGTAGAGTCTCTCTGTTCTGATTCATCATCAGCTCAAAGCATTATGGGTAGAGTCTGTTCTTATTCATCATCAGCTCAAAGCATTATGGGTAGAGTCTCTCTGTTCTGATTCATCATCAGCTCAAAGCATTATGGGTAGAGTCTGTTCTGATTCATCAACAGCTCAAAGCATTATGGGTAGAGTCTCTGTTCTGATTCATCATCAGCTCAAAGCATTATGGGTAGAGTCTCTCTGTTCTGATTCATCATCAGCTCAAAGCATTATGGGTAGAGTCTGTTCTGATTCATCAACAGCTCAAAGCATTATGGGTAGAGTCTCTGTTCTGATTCATCATCAGCTCAAAGCATTATGGGTAGAGTCTCTCTGTTCTGATTCATCAACAGCTCAAAGCATTATGGGTAGAGTCTCTGTTCTGATTCATCATCAGCTCAAAGCATTATGGGTAGAGTCTCTCTGTTCTGATTCATCATCAGCTCAAAGCATTATGGGTAGAGTCTCTGTTCTGATTCATCATCAGCTCAAAGCATTATGGGTAGAGTCTCTCTGTTCTGATTCATCATCAGCTCAAAGCATTATGGGTAGAGTCTGTTCTGATTCATCAACAGCTCAAAGCATTATGGGTAGAGTCTGTTCTGATTCATCAACAGCTCAAAGCATTATGGGTAGAGTCTCTGTTCTGATTCATCATCAGCTCAAAGCATTATGGGAGAGTCTCTCTGTTCTGATTCATCATCAGCTCAAAGCATTATGGGTAGAGTCTCTTTTCTGATTCATCTTCAGCTCAAAGCATTATGGGTAGAGTCTCTGTTCTGATTCATCATCAGCTCAAAGCATTATGGGTAGAGTCTCTGTTCTGATTCATCATCAGCTCAAAGCATTATGGGTAGAGTCTCTGTTCTTATTCATCATCAGCTCAAAGCATTATGGGTAGAGTCTCTTTTCTGATTCATCTTCAGCTCAAAGCATTATGGGTAGAGTCTCTGTTCTGATTCATCTTCAGCTCAAAGCATTATGGGTAGAGTCTCTGTTCTGATTCATCATCAGCTCAAAGCATTATGGGTAGAGTCTCTGTTCTTATTCATCATCAGCTCAAAGCATTATGGGTAGAGTCTCTGTTCTGATTCATCATCAGCTCAAAGCATTATGGGTAGAGTCTCTCTGTTCTGATTCATCAACAGCTCAAAGCATTATGGGTAGAGTCTCTGTTCTGATTCATCATCAGCTCAAAGCATTATGGGTAGAGTCTCTCTGTTCTGATTCATCATCAGCTCAAAGCATTATGGGTAGAGTCTCTCTGTTCTGATTCATCATCAGCTCAAAGCATTATGGGTAGAGTCTGTTCTGATTCATCAACAGCTCAAAGCATTATGGGTAGAGTCTGTTCTGATTCATCAACAGCTCAAAGCATTATGGGTAGAGTCTCTGTTCTGATTCATCAACAGCTCAAAGCATTATGGGTAGAGTCTCTGTTCTGATTCATCATCAGCTCAAAGCATTATGGGTAGAGTCTCTGTTCTGATTCATCATCAGCTCAAAGCATTATGGGTAGAGTCTCTCTGTTCTGATTCATCATCAGCTCAAAGCATTATGGGTAGAGTCTGTTCTGATTCATCAACAGCTCAAAGCATTATGGGTAGAGTCTGTTCTGATTCATCAACAGCTCAAAGCATTATGGGGAGAGTCTCTCTGTTCTGATTCATCATCAGCTCAAAGCATTATGGGTAGAGTCTCTTTTCTGATTCATCAACAGCTCAAAGCATTATGGGGAGAGTCTCTCTGTTCTGATTCATCATCAGCTCAAAGCATTATGGGTAGAGTCTCTGTTCTTATTCATCATCAGCTCAAAGCATTATGGGTAGAGTCTGTTCTGATTCATCAACAGCTCAAAGCATTATGGGTAGAGTCTCTGTTCTTATTCATCATCAGCTCAAAGCATTATGGGTAGAGTCTGTTCTGATTCATCAACAGCTCAAAGCATTATGGGGAGAGTCTCTCTGTTCTGATTCATCATCAGCTCAAAGCATTATGGGTAGAGTCTCTTTTCTGATTCATCTTCAGCTCAAAGCATTATGGGTAGAGTCTCTGTTCTGATTCATCATCAGCTCAAAGCATTATGGGTAGAGTCTCTGTTCTGATTCATCAACAGCTCAAAGCATTATGGGTAGAGTCTCTGTTCTGATTCATCATCAGCTCAAAGCATTATGGGTAGAGTCTCTCTGTTCTGATTCATCAACAGCTCAAAGCATTATGGGTAGAGTCTCTCTGTTCTGATTCATCAACAGCTCAAAGCATTATGGGTAGAGTCTCTCTGTTCTGATTCATCAACAGCTCAAAGCATTATGGGTAGAGTCTCTGTTCTTATTCATCATCAGCTCAAAGCATTATGGGTAGAGTCTGTTCTGATTCATCATCAGCTCAAAGCATTATGGGTAGAGTCTCTGTTCTTATTCATCATCAGCTCAAAGCATTATGGGTAGAGTCTGTTCTGATTCATCAACAGCTCAAAGCATTATGGGGAGAGTCTCTCTGTTCTGATTCATCATCAGCTCAAAGCATTATGGGTAGAGTCTCTTTTCTGATTCATCTTCAGCTCAAAGCATTATGGGTAGAGTCTCTGTTCTGATTCATCATCAGCTCAAAGCATTATGGGTAGAGTCTCTGTTCTGATTCATCAACAGCTCAAAGCATTATGGGTAGAGTCTCTGTTCTGATTCATCATCAGCTCAAAGCATTATGGGTAGAGTCTCTCTGTTCTGATTCATCAACAGCTCAAAGCATTATGGGTAGAGTCTCTCTGTTCTGATTCATCAACAGCTCAAAGCATTATGGGTAGAGTCTCTCTGTTCTGATTCATCAACAGCTCAAAGCATTATGGGGAGAGTCTCTCTGTTCTGATTCATCATCAGCTCAAAGCATTATGGGTAGAGTCTCTGTTCTGATTCATCATCAGCTCAAAGCATTATGGGTAGAGTCTCTGTTCTGATTCATCATCAGCTCAAAGCATTATGGGTAGAGTCTCTGTTCTGATTCATCAACAGCTCAAAGCATTATGGGTAGAGTCTCTCTGTTCTGATTCATCATCAGCTCAAAGCATTATGGGTAGAGTCTCTCTGTTCTGATTCATCAACAGCTCAAAGCATTATGGGGAGAGTCTCTCTGTTCTGATTCATCATCAGCTCAAAGCATTATGGGTAGAGTCTCTTTTCTGATTCATCTTCAGCTCAAAGCATTATGGGTAGAGTCTCTGTTCTGATTCATCTTCAGCTCAAAGCATTATGGGTAGAGTCTCTGTTCTGATTCATCATCAGCTCAAAGCATTATGGGTAGAGTCTCTGTTCTTATTCATCATCAGCTCAAAGCATTATGGGTAGAGTCTCTGTTCTTATTCATCATCAGCTCAAAGCATTATGGGTAGAGTCTCTGTTCTGATTCATCATCAGCTCAAAGCATTATGGGTAGAGTCTCTGTTCTTATTCATCATCAGCTCAAAGCATTATGGGTAGAGTCTCTGTTCTGATTCATCATCAGCTCAAAGCATTATGGGTAGAGTCTCTGTTCTGATTCATCATCAGCTCAAAGCATTATGGGTAGAGTCTCTCTGTTCTGATTCATCAACAGCTCAAAGCATTATGGGTAGAGTCTCTGTTCTGATTCATCATCAGCTCAAAGCATTATGGGTAGAGTCTCTCTGTTCTGATTCATCATCAGCTCAAAGCATTATGGGTAGAGTCTCTCTGTTCTGATTCATCAACAGCTCAAAGCATTATGGGTAGAGTCTCTCTGTTCTGATTCATCATCAGCTCAAAGCATTATGGGGAGAGTCTCTCTGTTCTGATTCATCATCAGCTCAAAGCATTATGGGTAGAGTCTCTTTTCTGATTCATCATCGGCTCAAAGCATTATGGGTAGAGTCTCTGTTCTGATTCATCATCAGCTCAAAGCATTATGGGTAGAGTCTCTGTTCTTATTCATCATCAGCTCAAAGCATTATGGGTAGAGTCTCTGTTCTGATTCATCATCAGCTCAAAGCATTATGGGTAGAGTCTCTGTTCTGATTCATCATCAGCTCAAAGCATTATGGGTAGAGTCTCTCTGTTCTGATTCATCAACAGCTCAAAGCATTATGGGTAGAGTCTCTGTTCTGATTCATCATCAGCTCAAAGCATTATGGGTAGAGTCTCTCTGTTCTGATTCATCATCAGCTCAAAGCATTATGGGTAGAGTCTCTCTGTTCTGATTCATCAACAGCTCAAAGCATTATGGGTAGAGTCTCTCTGTTCTGATTCATCAACACAGTTTCACTGATGATGAATCAGTAATCCTAAACCCAGGATAGAGCGGTTGAGTGAATGTGGTCTGGACTGTGTGGATGAGGCTCATTGTGTCTCCAGAGACGCTGTAGAAGGACAGAGTTCCTGCACTGTGATCCACATACACTCCTGTTCTATAGTAATTCACATTCACTGTTCTACTGATGATGATGGGCTCTACAGGGAGTTCAGTCCGTATCTTATTGTGTATGAATGAGTAACCAAAGACAGAAGAGCAGTTTAAACTCCAGGACTGATCATTCCATCCAAACATCAACTCATGACCATCTCCCTTCCTGCTGATGCTCTTATATGACACTGATATATTCACACCATCTGTTATTAACATACTCCCACTCCACTCAATCTCCCAGTAACAGCGTCGATCACTCACACTCTCTCTACACAACACCTGAGGATTCAACAGACCATCAAATCTGTCTGGATGATCAGGATACGGCTGTGGTGTGTCAGTGACAGTAATCACTGTGTTCTCCTCAGACAGACGGAAGCATTTTTTCACTGTGTTCAGATCCAGAGTGATCCGATGGGAATCTGATGGAGATAAAACACATCACAATCAGGAATCATCTTTTAATCTACACTGTAAACATGATTTCTGCTGCTTGTTAAATGAACCTCATTAAAATGAGTTAAAGCACACAATTACTGCACATTCTGTCCTGATTTAATGGAGTAAATCCACTTAAACACGTCAAACTGAAGTTGACTTCATCATTATTGGTGTTGAACGAACTGAAACTGGGCAGTTCCCAGCATGCTTTGCTCTGGTCTGGATCTATCCCAGAATCTGAGGAGTTCATGTAGGATTTGTCTCAGATCTGAACTTGATTTAGGATCTTCTGGTCTCTAGTTGTGAATCTTAAAGCCTCCATCAGTTCGGTGATCGACTCTCAGGTCTGTTACCAAGAGCAGCTGCTGTGAAGAAACGCTCCAGATTCAAATGGAGGATCAAAACAGCTTTAATGAAGTTTGATCAAAGCCTGCCACTGGATTTCACCAGTCTGTCCGCATAACATTATTGAATCAATTATTGCATTGGTGGGAACGAACTAATGCCGTCCAAATTGACTGATCGACTGTCTCTTTCCTGTTCACGCACTTAGAGGAACTGAATCACATTTTTTAGCATTATCTCTGAGCGGCGGGGCACAACCTAACGCTTTTTGACTTTCTCAGTTTGTGTAAATCTACTGAGGGTTCAGGGAATTTATTTTGTTCCACATTAATTTCACACATGTCTGGTACAAATATGTGGCTTTGTTTCATTAATACAGTGTATACTTTCTTCTTTATTTACTCCAAAAGAAGGGAAGTGAAATGTGACAACATGCCCCATAGGCGGGGCACATTATAACATGACCATATGACAGCTAAAACTGTTATCTGATTTAATTAAAAAATATACATGACAAACTAAAATATTGTCATTAAAAGACAATTATTTTTTTCATTTTTTTTTTTAGAACTTCAAAAGTAAATAATTGTGTGTTTGACAGTGAACACTCTCACAGAAGACGAGATAAATAGACGAGATGCTGTAAATTTCTTGAAATAATGTTTTCTGGATGTTCAGGTTCGTCCTCTCAGTCTTTATCATCTTTTTCCATGGTTTCTCAACAGAAATTAATAAAAGTTGATTATGCCAGTTGTATCGTAACTGTATAGTATAGCGGGACACATTGTAACGCAGAACGAACCCTATCTGAATTATAAACCTGGTCAGTGTCTTCTGATAGTTACTGAAGTATCAAATAAGGACTTGGAGACTGTTATGCATGCCTTTATTTCCACGCGGTTAGATTATTGCAATGCTCTTTATTTGGCATAAGTGAATCCCTGGTTGCTCGTCAATTTGTTCAAAATGCTGCAGCGAGAATTTTATCAAACGCTAAAAAACGGGATCATATAACACCTGTACTGATATCCCTTCACTGGCTACCTGTAAAATATAGAATACAATACAAGGTGTTAATGTTTGTCTATAAGGCATTGCATGATCAGGCACCTGGGTATGTAAAAGACTTGATAATTCCCTACCAGTCTCAACGTCATCTGCGCTCCTCTGAGAGTATGCTTTTAATCGTCCCTCGGGCTCGACTGAGGCGTAGTGGAGACCGCGCCTTTTCTGTTGCGGCTCCTGCACTCTGGAATGTGCTCCCGTTTTCTATTAAATCCTCATCAAGCATAGACATTTTTAAAAAGAACTTGAAGACTTTTTTATTTCATCAAGCTTTTGGAGTTTGATTAGGCCAACTGTGAGTAATTGATTGCATGTTTTTCTTGGTGCTCTTTTTATGCTTGTATTAATTTGATAAATTATCCATAAGTTTGTTCATGCTAGCGTGTTTAGTTTAAGTTTTTAAACCACGTGTGTTACAACTAACCCCGCATTACATGATTAACGAACAACAAAGCCTCACTTTCTTTCCAGTCACGTGAATGCTTCACTTTGTGCATTGAATGTTTGAACCCAGACCACTACCAAGTTCAAAACCCTTTACTAACATTTTAAATACATAACAATATACACTACCGTTCAAAAGTTTGGGATCAGTAACATTTTTTATGTTTTATAAAGACGTTTCTTCTCCTCACCAAGACTGCATTTATTTAATTACAAAATACAGTAAAAACAGTAATATTGTGAAATATTATTACAATTTAAAACAACTGTTTTCTATTGGAATATAATATAAAATGTAATTTATTTCTGTGTTGGAAAAGCTGAATTTTCAGCATCATTACTCCAGTCTTCAGTGTCACATGATCCTTCAGAAATTTGTGCTTAACAGATTAAACAGCGGAGCTGCGCACTCAGGTTTATGGCTGCTGTAAATGTTACCTGACACAAGATGGCGCTGTTTTCAACACTCTTGATGCTCTGTAACTTTTTTTCCCGAAACATTCAGAGAAAAGCTTCAAAGATTTAAAAGGCATGTTGCAGGTTAGAGCTTCAGTGATTCAATGTATAGAAAAATAATGTATGAAATAGATTTTCTTGAAAAACACGTATATTTAGGCTTCTGGAGTCGTTTTTTGTGAGAGAATTTTACTTCCGCATCTGAAAAATGCCAAATCGGAAGTGACGTAACGGGAGGGAGCGCGATCAATATAAACAATAGGAAGACAATGGATCGCAATGACAGTTCAGATGCTGAGGAAACTGTAAATGTTTATTCATACTCGTATAACAGACCACAGCCATACAATTAGCCTGCTATGTGTTTAAGAGAGCAGGACAGGCCAGGATTAGACAAAATAACGGTCAAAATAGACAAATTGAGCTGTTGTGTGAGGAGAAGCAGTGGAGAACAGGACAGAGACCGGTGTTAGCTTAGCTAACGATATGTGTTCAGATCACGATATTGTACAGATTTGTAGCATATGCACACGTATCAGGATAATCAATAAACTTGGGAATGTTCAGAACGCTTTTAGCATGCTGGACTGGGTTGTAAAACCATCTCGGCTCCGAATAGTCTGCCATAAGATGAGCCCACTTGACACTTTTGTGGACAAGCGATGGTAAACAGGAAAGTCCAACTTCCTCTCTTTGGTGACTTCAAAAGGAGCACCCCCCCCAGAGACTGACCAGATCCACATTCCAACACCCCACACACACAGGGACACACAAAAACACACACACAGGCACATACAGAAACACACAATCATACATTTTTAACTGTATATGTGAACTACCACTATGCTGGAATATATATATGATATATTTTAGAGCCTATGCATGTTTCCTAGTGTTTAAATGAGTGTATTTGTGCTAGTGTGCATTTTAACGATATAATTTTGTCTGTAAACCATAACTTGGTTTCTATGCGTTTCTGATCTGTCGAGTTTGATCTCGTTTCAAAGCTCCGGACTCGAGCTATTCATTGAGACATGTCACAAAACGGACAAATGCATTTTTCTATGTGTTTAATGATCCTGTGAAGAACACGCTCCATCTCGAAATCCGATCTGATAGCCATTAAGTATGCAAATTCAGCTAGGAGACCAAACAAAGCAACTTTGCCCGCCAAATAGTGCTGCGCCTCTATTGGCTGCTACAATTCAGGAGGTGTGTTAGCTTGGGTTTCCATAAAGACAACGACACACACCTTCGCTCTCGCTTTCTTGTTCTTCTTCGCGCTTCGCTCTTCTTCTTCTCCTTTGTCTCCCGACTGACTCACGAGCACCTCGTGCACGGACGCCTCAGGTGACCGCGCTTCCCAACCACGTGCGCAGTTCGGGAGGACCACTTCCTTAGACTTTCTCTCTCTTTGGCTAAGTTACTTAAGCTTAAACCTCTTTTGAAAACCCCGCCGGAGAAACCCTCTCTGAAAGGACCAACCCAGCCAGGCGCATTGAAACTGCTACACACGGACTTGAACCAATAAGCAAGTATTATCATTTATCTGAATTTGTCTAAACTGATTTCTGTGCTGGCTCTCTCTCAAAAGGGTTTACGTTAACTGTGTAATTTGCCATCCTTTGATCATCTTTCTTTCCATGTCTTTTCTTCATTCTCACTCGTGTATATACATGTGTATACTTCTGTATATATTTTAGACGTATAATCTCGGTAGCCGTAGCTGCATATATTAAACACATAATTCATGCTCGATTGTTCTGTTGTTCTTTCAACTGAAGACCAAGTCACTTTAACGTTTTTCGATCGCTTTATGCTTTAGTTATTTTCATGGCCAGAGAATAACTCGTTTATAATATTCTGTGAGGGACTTAGTTTGCTGGACAAACGAACAGTTTCTCTAGATAATTATTAAACCAGAACTAATCATATATGTAATTGATTATAATTCGTTGTAATTGATTCACAATATGTGTTTAATTCCCCGTTGGGTTGATATATGAATCATAATTTATTCATAACCTTATGAATTATTATATTCATATTTCATCCATAAATTAATTAATAACTGTACGAACCGCTACATTCGTTACAGATTATTATCATGAATCAGGCAATAGCAAAGCTATTGGTCATCTAGGAGTAACATTATTGATTACTAATAACAGAAACTAATACGTTAATATCCGTCCACACTAATGTTATGTGATATAGCGGTTTCTCATCAAGACTGATTTGGTAGTTAGCAAATGAAATAAAAAACAAACACAAAAAAACAAGACTCACGGTGCACAATTCACATTTTCATCTCTCTGACGGATCTGTGATCATGTGTCCCGTCGGCGGCCAAACATAAGTAATGTTACATGTAATGTTATCCTTTATTCATTAATTCTGTGTTATGAGTTTATTCCGTGCCCATTCACTGATAGTGTGAGGATGCATATGACGCCATGATTATAGTTGAGTGAACTTGAATGTAGGCCTATATATAAGTTTACATACATGGCATGAATGAAATTGGAGTGCAACACTGAAAAAAAGCGTTTTTTACAGAGACCGTCACTTTATCTACTAAATTAATGCCCTTATGTCCTGCAAAACATTTTTAAACCCTGCAGCACCTTGTATTTTTGTACAAGGTTATATATTCATCTCGAAAAAAAAAGTTTAGCCTGCAATATGCACTTTAAGAGCTCATTTCTCCATCCTTACTCTAGTTTAGGCCTTTGGCAAATGTTTCAATCAAGTTTAGCTGTTTTAGAGAGCATTTAAACATTTTGAGCTTGTTTTGTTAAATTTGTAATGTCATTTTTTTATGTGTGGAAAAAGCGACGAAACTAAACTATCCAATCAGATGCATCCAGCCATGCACACACATACACACTTTTGACTTTACAACACACGAACACACACCTTTATTTATTCTCATTCTCTCTTAATATGTCATGAGTGTACGCAGACAGATTTTAATAATCAATTTAAAAATGATGTAAAAAATAAAAACGGCATTAATTAGCGCCTCTCAGTGCGTACAGCTGCAGGCGCCACTGCATCATGTGACCCTTACAAAGCCGGATGTTGGTATTCAGATACTCAGACGTTCAGCCACAAATCTTTTCATCATTTATTATTTAAAGCGTTATTAAAGTGAAAACCATTATAATAATTTAACACCACAGTGTGTGTTACTGGTTCACAGGGAGTGTGTTTCTATAAACACATTTTGATTTCAGTTTTTGTCTTGTGATGATTCAAGGCGAGTAATTAGAAACCTTTATTTCTTCAGATATGAATCTAGTGCTGATTCAGCTGTAAAGACTATAAAGTCATTATTTAAATCAATGTTAGTTTAATGTGTTCAATAAGAGTGTAGGGGTCAAAGTTCATCATGCTGAATTCAACCATAAAGCATCATAAAGCACAACTGTGTCATCATTCAGCTCAGATCAGTTCAGTTCAGTGTGAAATCACTGAATGATCCTCAAAGTTCATCAATGATCAGCTTCATTCAGCTGTGAGCAGCTCTACAGAAAGAAACTGTGTCATCATTCAGCTCAGTTCAGAGTTCATTCAGTTCAAGATCAGGACTGATGGAGTTCATCAGTTATCAATCAAACCTGAATAAGCTCTTATGAAGCGTCACTGATATCACTCAGATCAATATAAGAGTCTTTTAAACTCCAGCCGAGCTCAAGATCACAGTGGCATTGAGAAAAAGATGTTCTGATGCTGGTTTAAGAGTCAAAAGTGATGCTGAAGATGTTCCTGAAACTCAACTATAGTGAGAAATCTCTCAAAGCCTCCTAAAGAGTGTGTGTGTTACTGCCCCCTAGAGGAACATGATGAAGCTGATCTGACTGAGACTGATACTCAAACATTAATACATTCATACAGTGTTCAATCTCATCTTCACAGGGAGTGTCTTGATACTTGCACCTGAAAGATCATCTACATTCATATATTTATGTCGTTTGTAACTCAGGATTAACCCTAAACCATGTGACGTGAGTGACACAAACATTTGAGAGGCTGTGGGGAGAGGCAGGGGAAGTTTGGCTCTCATTTCTCGGTTTCATGTTGAAAGTTGTGAATATTTAGATATATTGACTTTGTTCATAAATGTGTTCATCTTACGGGCAGCATTTAAAACAGCATGAAGTGTGAAATCTACTGACCTTCTGATAAAAGTTGATATATTTCACATATTTACCATATCTGGAGGGGACTTACATGTTTAAAAGCTGTTGTTGAGTGTTATCTTATTACGTTTATGTTGAAGTTTCGTGAATTTAAAATGATTAGCCTGTAAATGTTTGTATCACCCGCGTCACGTTGCCCGTTTGGGGTATAAATCAGCTGAAAACACAACGCTTGTTTGGCAATGCGTGTCACAACATTATAGCCAGATTTATTCTCTCATAACTTTAAACACTGAACAATAAGTATAATGCCTATTTATGAATATATTGTGTAATATCTAATATGCAAGTTTCTAGGCCCTATAAATGATCAATATGACCAAAACTTTGCTGAAAAACTTGTTGTACATGTAGTGATATGAACTCAAGTATTGTTGATCATTAATATTATTAGTTATCATTTGTTAAATATGGTTCTTGTGTTAAATGAATATGAAAATATATTGGTATATAGTGCTGTGCAATGATGCCAAACATCACTTAGACCTGCAGACGCTGGCGGGTGACGCTAGAGGGCGATCGAGAGCCGCAGGACAGGAGCTTCATTTACAGATGAAGAAGTCACTGAATAACTCATTCCTTGCTGTTTGTGTGTTTTTACAGGTAAGATGAGCGATGTGGCATCACAGTGTCTGTTTATACGATAGTTATATGTCTTAGTTTGATGAACTTGCATATTAAATCGATAAATTTAGCTCCATCAGCGGTTGAGATGCGGTCGCCGGCGTGAGGCATTACGACATAATAGCGTGCTTAAAGGGTCATGAAACCCCAGAACACATTTTGAGCTGTGAACAGATATGTATAGGCTGCACATCATTGAAAACACTAAAGATACTCACTAATTTCATTTATAATTTGAAATTAGTTATTTTTGCATTTTTCAGAGCGATTTCTGTCTTCCCGTTTGAAAAGCAAAGTCGAAGCAACATCACAAAATCTGACGTCATCGTGTGCTACCGGAGTTACGAGATTTTCGGTTTCCGGGGGTCCCAAGATGGCGTCCTTCTAGTCAGACATGCTTTTTCTCTCTCATTTGTAGACGTGGAGTTTGCAGCTGGAGACTACGTCCTAGCTTTTCTTTTATAACATTTAATATGAAGATACCTCTTATATATTGATAATATTAAAGTTATAGATAATTTGGATGGGCACAAGGAGAAGTAGGAAACACTCCTCTCCTCACAACGCTGATGCTAACGAGATGGAAATTGCTCGTGAGTCTGTTATGGAGCCCCGTTGCCTGGCCGATTTCCCTAGTCTGCCTGAAACGCTCCAAAAAACTGATTCTCTGGCTAAAAAACGGAATCGAGTCGGGGCGAAACCTGATTCTGAGAACACTTCGGAAGTGCTTGAAGCTATTCATGCACTTGGCTTGAAACTCGATCAAATGCATTTAAAGGTTTCGGTGATTGAGAAAACTACGGAGCTTACTTCGGCCAAGGTGGACAGCTTAGCAACTTCTGTGCAACAGCTCATCGTCGAAGTTAACTCTCACAACGAACGGTTATCCCTGATGGAGAAAGAAATGCAGGCTCTAAAGGATGAAAATGCGACCTTGAAGTCTAATATAGCAGAGGCTCAACGTTACACTCGACGATGGTCCCTCAAATTGCATGGCTTGAAGGAGGCTGATGGTGAAAATGTCAGAAGGATAACTATCGATGCCCTTGCGAAAGTTGCTCCAGATGTTCAAGACCAGCTTGATCGGGTGGTTGACGTAGTTCATCGTCTTGGTCGTAAATCAACACCACCAAATGCTATTCATAAGCGGCCCATTGTCATTCTCTTCTCGATGCGCCGTTACCGTGACGAGATTTGGAGGGCAGCCAAAAACTCCAGATTTTTACTGGATAACGCACTACGCATCTCTGAGCTGCTATCACCGGAAGACAAAGCGGCAAGAGAGAAACTGTGGCCGAGGGTGAAGAAGGCTAGAGAGGAAGGTAAACGGGCTGTATTTCGTGGTCCACATGCATACATCGAGGGGAAAAAGATTGACACTAATGACTGATTGAATTCTGATGGAAAAACCATTAGAGGCATCTTCATACTTTCTTACATGCAGGGCGTTTTTTTTTCTCTCTCTCATTGAATGTTTACTGCCTGCTGCATCTCCGGGTTTTCACGTTTAACCCAGTAAGTTTCAGCTTCAAGACATTAGGTCTTGAAGCTTGGTAATTTGTGAATTAAACTTTTTTTTTTTTTTTCCCCTTTCATTTCTATTGTTGTTCAGACTGTAGTTCTTTTTTCGGAATGGATTTTAAGTTTAATTCTTTGAGCATAGCATCTTTGAATGTAAGGGGCGTTCGCGAAATTACGAAGCGAAAGGCTTTATTTCTTTTTTTAAAACGGACTGATGCTGACATTATTTTTTGTCAAGAGACACATTCTACGGACTTGGATGAGAAATTTTGGAAATCTCAGTGGGGAAAATCTATATTTTTCAGTCACAGCAAGTTATTTTTTTGCACTTGAGAAAAGAAATTTTAAAAGGAATGCTTTAACTGCTTTAAATATTAATGGGATTCGTTGCATGGACCCCAAAAAAAATTCTGACTTTGTTTATTCATTTTATAAGGAATTATATAATTCCAATTTTGATCTATATAATTGTGAAGAGTTCATTCAAATAGTCCATCAACATATTCCTATTATTGATAAAGAATTTCAAGACTTCTGTGAATCCAACAGAACTTCTTCTGAGATCAAAGATGCCCTGATTAGAATGAAAAAAGGGAAAGCGCCAGGTATAGATGGGTTGACCATAGAATTTTACCTACATTTTTGGGAACTGATCGAAATTCCTCTTTATAATATGTATAATGAATGTATTAACAGTGGCGAAATGACTACTACTATGAAACAAGGTATCATTTCATTAATTGCTAAACCAGATAAAGATCCAAACTTGATAGAAAATTGGAGACCAATCTCTCTTCTAACAATTGATTATAAATTAATTACCTTAGTATTTGCAAATAGATTACGAGAAGGTTTAAATAAAGTTATTAGTGAATACCCATCAGGGTTTTTAAAAGGTCGACACATAACTAACAACATTAGACTTGTGCTTGACCTTTTGGATTATGCTGAGAATGTTGATGAAGGAGCAGTTATTTTTTTTCTGGACTTTTATAAAGCGTTCGATACAATTGAACATGAATTTGTATTTAAAACTTTAACACTTTTTGGATTCGGAAATAAATTTTTAAATGTAGTTAAAATGTTTTACAATGAAATTAATAGTTCTGTAATACTTAACACTTCCACCTCTAAAAGATTTAACATTAACCATGGAGTACGTCAAGGTTGTCCAATTTCCCCCTTCTTATTTTTGTTGGTTGTTGAATTATTATCCATTGGTTCATCCATCCTCCCTTTACACAATTTAAATGATAAAGTTATTAATAACATTCCAGTAAAGACCTCTGTCAAATACCTAGGAATTCTTGTAACAAAGGATGTTACAGAAAGACAAAACTTAAATTTCTCCTCTAGATTAAAAAAGACAAAAGCGTTATTAAATTGTTGGTTACAACGTGATCTATCTGTTTATGGGCGTGTCCTATTATCTAAAGCAGAAGGCTTATCTCGATTTGTCTATCCCTCCCTATCTTTGTATGTTAAAGATTCTTATTGTAAAGATATCAATAATTTGTTTTATTCTTTTATTTGGAAAAACAAATCCCAAAGACTTAAGAAAAGGGTTCTTACCAATAAGAAAGCTGAAGGGGGCTTGGAAATACTTTATTTTGAAGATGTAAACAGAACTTTTAAAGTCAATTGGATTAAAAAATGTTTGACTAATCATAACTCCCTTTGGAACCACATCCCACACAGTCTCTTTAACCAATTAGGTGGCTTAGAATTTCTGTTAACTTGTGACTTTAATATTTCTAAACTCCCTCTTAAATTGTCCAAATTCCACCAGCAAGTGCTTTTAGCCTGGAAAATCTGCTACTCACACAATTTCTCTCCTCATACTTCCTTCATTTGGAATAATGCCAATATAACAACTGCCAATAAATCTTTATTTTTTAAGGAATTGGTTTAACAGGGATATTAATCATCTTATGAATATGTTTGATAATTATGGGAATCTTTTAACTTATAAACAATTCATGCAAACCCATAGTTTCCCTGTGCCTTTTAAGGAATTTAATTCGGTCATTAAAGCTATCCCTCTTACACTTGTTCATCTTGTTAAATGTCATATTCTTTATAACCCTACAATAATAACAAAACCAAAATTAACTTTAAATGGTCTTGATCTGATTGATAAAAAATGCAAGAATAAACATATTTATACTATATTCCAAAAACAAAATAAAATGACACCTAGAGGAAAGTTCTTTTGGAACTCTATTCTTGATAATATTAATTGGAAGGTTGCTTGGTTAATCCCCTTTAAATATTGTATCAATAACAAAACTAAAGAAATTCATTTTAAAATTTTGCATACCATCTACCCTGTTAAATCAATAATTTCGAGATACTCTGATATTGATGATTTATGCTCCTTTTGCAAAAATGAGAAAGAAGTGTTAACACATTTGTTTTTTGATTGTAAAGTTACCCAAAATTTTTGGAAGGAAATGGCAGAATTTATATTTAATCCAGTAAAGGATAAATACTGTTTTTCTTTAAAGGATATTATTGTATACTATGAAAACAATGTTAACAAAGGTCTTGAATACATTGTTAACTTACTAATATTGCTGGCAAAATTTTATATACATAAACAAAAATACTTATCCAATTCATCCCCAATATTTAAGGTATTTTTAGTTTAATTTGATTGCTTTATGTCTTCTCTGAAATTGTTAAAAAACAAAAAGTCATTAACATGCTTAAAATATTATGATTTAATTTTCGGATCCCCTGTTACTAATTAATATCACACTTTGTATTGCACTGTTTTATGCTATGCTCTGTTTGTAAATTGTTCTATTTTCATTAATAAAAATAAAATAAAAAAAACAACAAAAAAAAACATTCAGTAGGTTACTTTCACTTTATTTTTCTCTAATATTTACTTGATTTTACGTGTTTATCTTTCTTGCCATTATGCAATACATGATGGTGTGCACGTAATAATAAATGCATTTTCTACTTACGCATTAAAAAAAAAAAAAAAAAAAAAAAAAAAAAGATTTTCGGCGGAGCATACATGAATATTAATGAGTTTCGCAGACATGCGTGATTTCACATGAAACTGAGAATTTTAGTTCACATTGTATCTCAAGACATTAGTGGATTATTCCATAAAGGTAACTTTATTCTACTAAACTACAGTTGTTTTCTTCTAGCTAACAGTTCATAATGTTTTCATTAGTTTGCTGGATTTGTGCAGTCGTCTGTAACTGAATGACAGACACTTCATGTAACCGCTCATAGGCCTGTATAAATGTGTCTGTGTGGACATAATATTGCTGTAACCTACAGACTGCTGGTGTGATTATACACCTGTTAGCTTACCTGTTCACACTAACATTCTCTGGTTTTCCAGTTGGCATTAAAAAAAATACTTGAATACAAGCAAGTACATTTGTAGTACATTGTTTATTTTGGTGCTAAATAAAAGTGTCAAAGTTATACAATATAAATACACTATTTTAAAGTATATTTGTACTTCAGCAGTACTTCACTGCACTTGGAAAAGTATACTATATACCACTACTACTTAAATAGATTTTTAGAGCATTGAAATGAAGTATACTACCTCAAAAAAATACAGAGGAGTTTTATTAGTGTATTTGTTAAAAGTGTGCTTTGAATGCTTTAAAAATTAGTTCAATCTTAGTAGACATTTATGTAGTAATCCTAAGTTTAAATGAAATTCATTTTACTACAAATATATTACTAATGTTCTTGTTATAAGTACATTTTCCCAACTGTGGTACTTAAGTACACTTAATATAAATGCACTAGAACTAAAGGTGCGGTCACACTGCACTTTTCGTTCCATTGACTTCCATTCAAACGCATGCAAATGCGTCAGACCGGAAACGCAAGCTCGTGCGAAAAATTTCGCATTTCGCTGCGTTCCAAAGTTCAAGTTTGGTGAACTCTGACCTGCGAATTCGCATCACGTGAAGACATGAGACCAGTAGAAGATCGATTCGTCACGGCATGACCTCTTGGCTGAATTAAAAGAATTATATTTTTTGCAGTAAAGTCGAGTAGGTTCTATATTTTTACATTTTTAATGTATTGCTTTAAGTTAAGTGTTGAATTCATGTTTATAAAAAAGACGTTGTAGACCATGACGTCATATCACGACCGTTACAGCATCCGAATAAATTTCGCACGTTCAAAGTCTAGTGTGACCGCGGCTTAACACTTCAAATGATTTTAAGTTTAGTCAGATAAAGTAAACCAAATATACAGTGTTTTATAAGTGCATTACTTAAAAGTGTGCTATGAATGCTTTACATAAAATTCTACTGGATTCTTATATATACTGTCACTAAGTTCAATTTTAATGGATTTTCATGAAAAATACAGTACAAATTAATTAATTACAAGTAAACCCAGGTGAAAAAGACGTAGGCCTAGTATTAAATGCATTTCAAGTATATTTTTTAATACAAGTTGTTAATAATACATTTGTATTCCCAACATGCATATTAAAAGTGCTTTAAAAATATTTTGAATTGCATTTTAATATATTTCTAAACAGTATACCAGAAGTACTTTGGTAATAAATATATGCTTAGTTAAATTTTTAACATATTCTGAAAACAAGCATATTTTTTAATATATTTTTAAACAGTATACTAGAAGTACTTTAATAAATATATGCTTTGATACATTTTTAACATATAATCTGAAAACATATTTACATATTTATAATGAAACAGTCATATTTAAACTATTATATTAATCATATAATACAATATAATTTATTGTTACTACATTAATTTAATCTGCTTCGACACAGTCTGCATTGTAAAAAGCGCTATATAAATAAAGGTGACTGGACTTGACTACTATAAATCTATATTAATATTATGGGATCTCATTCAATGTTTTCAATGCTCATTCAATGCTTTACTTTTTAGAGTAATTTTGTTTCTGTATTTTCAAAATGTATTTTTATATTAACATTATTAACACTATTTTAATAACAGTATATTTATTGAACAAAAATGAATTCTTCTGTTTATCAAAATAAACAGAAAATAGTACAAACTTTGCTAAAGTGATTCTTTTGAGCAAGTATTTACTTTCACATTACTAAAAACATTATTTTAGCTAAAGTATTTGCATGAATACTGTGTGCCTTTTACCCCATGTGTGTCCTCACCACCTCATACATTTATAAGATTTTAAACAAAATTAACCACTTTTATGATTTATTTTCGCACAAAATCTGCTGCTCCATCAATGTTCAATACAAACATATATATTTTTCCTGTAATCATCTACTTTGAGAGTAGTGAAAAACACATTTTTTCTTATGGCGTGCCTTTAGCCCATTGTACCCTATATGTGTGTGTGTGTGTGTGTGTGTGTGTGTAGACATACATTTGTGCAGTCCTGCTCTAATCCTGAACTCTCCTCCATGATCCACACTGCAACAGAATCATAGTGTCAGTAAATACACATTTAATCAGTAAATGCACACAAACACAAAGCATTGTACATTATTATCAGTTTAAAATTATATTTGTGTATGACTAACCCCAACACACAGCAGAGAAAACACTTTGCAGGTCCTATTCTGAGAGAGAGCCTACTAACCTACCACTTCAGTGAGCTCAATTATAGTAACGCGGCATTTTTTTTGTGTCAGTAACGGTAACGCCGCTGTAACAGGAGAAAAAGTAATTTGTTTGATTACTCGTTACTAAAAAAGTAAAAATTTATTTAAAACGCCATTATTCCCATCACTGACCATTATAAAGCTTAGAAGAGCCAGGTTATTTTTTAAATATAACTCCGATTGTGTTTGTCTGAAAGAAGATAGTCATATACACCTAGGATGGTTTGAAGGATGAGTAAATCATGGGATAATTTTCATGTTTGAGTGAACTATCCCTTTAGTTGACAATAATGACCCTGGAATGAGTTCCTGTAATTTTATAATTAATGAGTAACATTAAACAGTCTGTGTAAATAAACATTTAAATGCTACTTCAAATGCAGCTTCTGTTCCACCTTTGCAGTGTAAAGATGTATTTTGTCAATGATGAATTTATATTGCCAACAGTCTAAGTAATTGGTTAAATTTAAGTATTTAACATAAAACACAACACAGGTAATCATAAAAATTGGCCCTTATGAAGGCAAGAAAGCCCCTGGAAATCAATTGCAAGCAGCCCCTTAATGGAAAAGTTAATGTATGACCCTGGCATGGGGTAACGTCAGGCAGTAGTAGTTTGTACTCCCACCAGGTTCACACATACTCCGTCTGCAGTGTGTATGCGGCACATATTTGTCTGGTGCCCATATTAACAGGTTAGAGCGCTTGGATGCGGTCCAGCAATGCATTTCAGGAGCGTTGCATCTGCAGCAGTGCAGCGATCATTCACTCACGAGTCTATTTTTGCTGTACTACACGCGCTGAATTAAAGTGACAGTGCATTGTTTGTGGTCAAAATGAAGACGGATTGACATGAAAATGTAGTAACCTCATCATAAATGCATTTAATTCAATTAATTATACTACCGTTTTTCACAGTCATCTTTTTACTTTAAGCCTGGGGTAAAGCAAAAAAAAAGCAAAACACTTGCCATGAGTAGCAAAAATAACTAATGTGGTCAAAATTATATTAAAAGTTTTTTTAATGTGAAATGCACTGCACAGTTTGTTATATTATGTCAAGGCGAGGGCCTTACATCTCTCCAAAAAGTGATAATCATGTGACAGGCTGGTGTCTGAGAACTACATGAAACAAGGCTGTACAATAAATGTCACTCAGTTGATTACTGAAGTATAGAAACACAAAGTTCTGCATGACCGGTGGGACATTTTATATAGCCTAAGATTTAAATGCTAAAGAAAAGGCATGGGAGGCGTGTCATCAGCCATTGGTGTGGATGGTAAGTTATTTTGGGGCGGTTTCCCGGACAGAGATTAAGCCTAGTCCAGGAATTGGCTTTTTAAGACAGAATAACAGAAATCTGCTTTCTCTGTCATGGATTAAAATAGTCCTAGACTTAGTCTAGTCCAGAGTTTAATAAGCTGATTTCCTGGAGGAAGACTAGAGCTACTCCAGGACTAAACTGAGGCTTAAATTAAACCTACCAGGAGGAGGTTTAACTTCAGATTAATGTTGTGCTTCAAAGAAGACTCATGTATTTCTTATATATATATATATATATATATATATATATATATATATATATATATATATATATATATATATATATATATAAATATATAATTTTTTTTTTTTTTGGGTGCTGTTCACTTTATTTAAACAATTTATTTTGATTTAACACCATTGTTTTTGGTTCAGATGTGATTGCTTCCTGTTAAATTGATTTGAAATGGTTACTAGATCTCACTTGATGTTTTCATTTTGAAATAACATGTTTCAGTCACTAACCCAATCAAACAGGACTTTCACTTCCCATCATGCTTTGCACTAAGCTGAAGTGGGATTAATTAAATTAATTAATCAATTAAATATTATGTTGTTTATATTTTTGTGTTTAAATATGAATAAGTCCATGACAGAAGCTGCAGATCAGTAGCACACTGTAAATGCGTAATATGTGAAAGCACAATGGCGCGTGCTGCTTCTGAGACACATACGTACTGCAACGCACAACACATACACACTGCAGAACGGAGTACGTGTGAACCTGGCATTAGGTGTAAATTGCAGAAAGGAAAAAATAAACTCAAATGTTTTGGGGATTTTTGTTGATTGGGGGTTAAGGCCCCGATATACTTCAAACGAAGTTCTTTTTCGTTCTACAGTTAGGGGTAAAACAAAGTTTGAAATGCGTAAACAGCGATATACTGTAAACTAACATCTAACGCCGCCCACACTGCTGAAAGCGATGGTTAGATTAATATGTAAATATGTGCTGTGCACTTTCTTCTCAGTAACAAAATTAACTCAACAAAAATGAGAAAACAGCAAGCATTTTTTATATAGAGCATAAGAAACGCGTCTGATCATAACATGGGTATGTTAGCACGAGCTCTGCAGATTAGCACTCCAGTCACGTCATGTTTATATAGCACTTTATTCAGTAGATTGCTTAAAATCAAACAGCTTTACAGTATCAAACATGTAAAAAAAAATGAGGCACTAACAATTGTTTTCAAGCACAACTTAATTTTGTACTATAAAGTGGCTTTCCAGTTTGTTAATGTTTTCACCCACGGAGCTCTTACCTCGATGAACTCAAACACACGAAATGAGTCAAAGACACGTCCCACGCGAGTGAAGGTGGAGCCTCAGCGCACACCTCCTATTACATTATCATCACTGACCAATGGTAGTACGAAGGTGTTTTACAGCTGGAGCGAACTTTTCCTGAATGTTCGCTTTGGCAAGCCGTTTCAAACTTCCGAAAAGTACACAAAAAGAACTTCATTTTGGCCTGATTTTGTTCGAAATGACGTCACATCAGTTTGTTCTTTGATTTCATTTGAAGTATATTGGGGCCTTTAGGTGCCTAGGGTGCCTCAAGGGTACCTAATTTCCTGCTAGTATTGAGAATCAAACCCTAAAACTTCGGGGTTACCAGTCATGGCCTAATGGTGGAAAAGCTGGTGAACAATAGCAGAGACACCTCAATAATCAAGTGAGTAGCCGACTGGAATTAGCAATGTTACTTTAGAGTTTTAATGTTTTATATTTTAACCATTTAATTCTTTCCTGCTTCAAATGTTTGTAATTTATTGTCCTATTTGAAAGTTTTAGTTATTTAAATTTACAAATTTAACATAAACACTATACAACTATATCCAACAGTTGGATGTGGTCCTGGGATCCGATTGGCAGAGGGTCTTGGATACTGGATTCAACTGGGTAAAAATCAGATTTGGTCTGACAGTGTGAACGTAACCTTTGATGAGCAAAAAGATGTTGGATCAATGTTGGTCGGAGATCAACATTGTTTCGATGTGAAAGAGATTTTACTTTGAATCTACAGTGAACAGCAGGAGTTCATCACTAATTCTCAATCCTCACTCAATCATTTAATTATCTTATTAGCTTCAACACTGTTTTAGTGTTACTCTTTTACTCTCTGTAGACTGGACTCATATAGACTCAGAGCAAGTGATAATTTAACACTGAGGATTTTACTGTGCTCCTTTACTGCCATGCAATTCTCTAATTTATTTTTATGTATTAATAATAATAATAACAATAATAACAATAATAATATTATTATTATTATTATTATTATTATATTACATATATGTTAATTAGATTTATTCACTCTTCATGCTTAACATACTTGAGTTTGTTCAGTCTGTAGTTTGGATGGTTGAGCAGCTTCACTCCTGAGTCTCCTGGGTGATTGTAGCTCAGATCCAGCTCTCTCAGGTGTGAGGGGTTTGAACTCAGAGCTGAAGACACATAACCACAGCCTTCCTCTGTCACCATACACCCAGACAACCTACAAACACACAACAACAATCCACATCACATTAGATTATAAGTCAGATGTCACTAACACAGTCATTTGGGTGGTAGCTGTTATTTTCTGTAGTTTCAGTCACAAAAGTAACAAAAGTGAAGTCAATAGAAACATTTATACTCCAGTAAAGTAGAAATATACTTAAGAACAGTAATAAAGTATTTCAAAATTGTCACTGGACACCAGTGGTCTTATTTAAATGATCTCGCTGTCATTTCATAAAAAATAATTTTGTGTTCAATTAGCATTATCAGGAAGAAAGAAATATTCCCCCAAACATTGGACATTATATCTTGCATTTAAATGAAAAGTAATAGTGAAAGAAAGAATAATAAAAAAAAAAAAATTAAAACAACATTTCTAACTTTGTTACTAAAAATATGAAGGCGCTTGCAGATTCTCATACACACACTTTAAAACATTACAATGAGATGTTCACTTACAGGTCAAAAACTCACTGTCAATCAAAAACTTGCTGTCAACCCTGCCCACATGAGGGATTTGTACCAGTATGGCACAGTTAATTATTTTTTCCAATTTCAAAGAGTTTTTTCATTAATATTTAATTTATATTTTTATAAGTTTATTGAAAAGTTACAGTCAAAATATTTGGCACAAATCTAATTCCATATTTGTCAAGTAACTGAGTGCAGCTGAGACACCAAGACACCAACTTTAGAGGCAGTGTAGGGATGCAGAACATCAACACAGAGCAGAGTATTTGCAGAAAAGGAAACAGGACTTTGCCAGAGATATTGAGACAAAAAAAGAAAACGAAAATGAAAGACAGAAGAGAGCTCAATTCAAGGCACAGAGAGACTGTCAGCAAAGATGCAAAGACTCAGAACAGAAATAATAATAATCAGGGACCGTATTCACAAAACATTTTATCTTACCACTAATAGTTCTCCTAAATAACAGTAAAAGTTCTTAGCTAAGAGTTTTCTCTTAAAACCTATTCACAAAGCTGCTGAGACAAACTTTTACGAAGGAATAGACTGAAGTCTTAAGCTAAGAGTAAGGGCGGGGCTAACCTCATTGCTATGGAGTATACACACAGTGATTGGCTGATGGGGGAGGAGTCAGTGATTTAATCATAGAAATATTGTAGAATGAGGTGTCATGATTACATATTAAAATAAAGGTTTTAAAATACAAATGTTGCCATATTCAAAATAAAATGTTGCCATATTTTTGCCATAAAGTTTTTAAAATGTAGGCTAAGTGTCACTAATTAAACTATACACAGACGAGAGCCGACTCGCCTTTAGTTACTTCAACAGTTTTCTGCATCCCTCCACCACCCTGCTCCTCACTCTTGGCTGGGGATATGGGGAGAACTTTGGGTTTGGGCTAATATAAAATATATATATTTTAACTCTATTCAATCGTTTGTAAGTGTGAACTCATGAAAACCATTGCCACAGGTAATCAGACAATACTTATTTGTTAAAGATTTATTTTTGCCGTCTCATTGTAGATTCAAATCTATAAATCAAAATGTATTGCATTTAAGAAGAAAAAGTTCAGCACCCAAGGCTCTATTGCTATTGCCTCAATGGTGTACAGTGTCTTTGGGTGGATCAGCTGAGGCTTTTAAAGTGGCACTGATAGTAGAAAGTAGAAATGATATAAACAGTTTCTTTCATTACATCTATAAACCCCATTTGATATTTGTGCTGGCTACTGTATACAGGCCACCAGGGCACAATACAGAATTTGCTGATTGTCTATCAGAGGTAGTACTGGCTGCGGATAAAGTATAAATTGATGGTGATTTTAATATCTATGTAGATAATGAAAATGATGCAATGGGATTTACATTTACAGACTGTGGCGAGGGGGGCGTGGTTCAGCGAGGTCTGCAACTGGAGAGAGTGTCGGGAGACGCGTGGTAAGCGAGTGGGTTAAATGTAAATTACGAACACCTGTTTCTCATTCCAGTAACTGGCGCGGAGACAGGATAAAATGCCAGGAGAAGCAGGAGTGTGCGAGAGAGAGAGGGACTGCTGACTGAGACACTGAGCACGACAACAGCACTGCAGAGAAGCCCTATTGTGGATTGTTTATACCGTTCTGGAGTGAAGCCCTGTTGTGGATTGTTTATTTTCGTTGTTGTGCGGTGCACAGACTTTTGTTGGACATTTTTCATATACACTAAATAAAGCTCAGTCAGCAGTCAAAAGCCGACCCTTGTCCTCTTCCTTCCCCACGAACTTTGAACATTACTACACTGGTGCCCGAAACCCGGGAAGGAAGAAGGGAGCCGCCGCCATGCAAACGCCCTCCGCCGTGCCGTTTGCGGACATCATATCATCCCTCGCGGTCTTACACCAAGACCAACATCAAGCCCTGCTGGACCTCCGTTCGGATCAGGAGCGGCGTTTCCAGGCCATCCTTCAGGTCCAGCAGGAAGACCGCGAGAGGTTCCGGAGCTGGATCGACCGGGAGGTTCGTACGGAGACCACCGGACAGCTGGCTGCGCCCACCCATCTCCCGCTCAACAAGATGGGCCCGCTGGATGACCCGGAGGCCTTCCTGGACCTTTTCGAGAAGTCCGCGGAGGTTTCAGGTTGGCCCCGGGA